>NC_057804.1:1360343-1409915 GCF_018294505.1 Triticum aestivum
GAAGGATATCCCCCCTGTAAGTCTAGCATTTTGGGTGTCCAAGTCATTCTCCGGATAATTCATTTTCCCAGCTCCCTTAAAATTAAAAAAGGAAGAAGAAGAGGGAAACTTCTCCCCCTGATCTAGAACTGCGTCGAGTTTCACCGCAACTACATAGCCATCCCGCTATCCATCGCAACTATAGAGAAGTTATCTCTTCCTCTCAATATGGTGGAACTTCCAAAACAATTCTTGCTTCATCGGCCTTCCACATGCCCTTCTAACTAACTATTGGAGGTTTACCTTGAAAACCTATTGGAGGTTCAAGTTTAAAGCATGCATCTCTAGGAAAACTACAATTTCATATCTTTGTGCGGTGCTTTGTATCACCACCTGTCCTTATTGATAGATCTGGGGCGTTTTCCAGAAAAACAAAAACATGCATCTATAATTTCCCACTGATTTAACTTCTGGAGAAGTTTCCAAACTATAAGCAGCTATTGATCATTTGCTTGAATGAATTATATGTTGAGTAAATAACTATTAGACAATAGCATGGTAAAAGTTGCATCAATCGACTTTTGTTTACCTGTTATATCCATTTGGAGAACAACTTATCTGGCTTTCGTAGGTCTATCATAGTTTTATAGAATGGCTGTGCCACACATGTTTTCTTTTCGTTTGATGAAATGGTAAAGGTGGTACTTTCAATATAAGCAGAGAAGACATGATTTACCTTTTCATGACTTATGCTTATGGATTAGTCATCCACTCGTTCGGCACGCACACCCGGACGATGGAAAATTGTCATAGACAGGTTTAAGTCCTGAACACCTAATGGTGCTCAGCAGATTTCCTAAATAGAAATACCACATATGCTAGTGCATATTGGTCGAGTTTTTTATATGCACATCCAGTGAAAATACATATATCTAAAAAACATTTGTTTCGTGAATCAAGTCTGGCTCGATGTTTTGTTATAATCGTGCAATATGGAATTCAACACGTCGCTATAATCTGTACATTACAGCAAAATACATAAAAACGAGGGAAGTATCAAGGCTATGTCATTTGAGTGTTGAATTACCGAAAGGAAGGAAGATATAAAAATTACATATACACATATAAAATTCATTGCAGATACAGGTGAAACTCACAACCCATCATTGGATTACATGAAGTTGGAAGATCAACCTAACTGGTACGTGCATAACACAATCACACAGTTATGATGAGTTATGGATAGAGCATATATATCATATGCTCGTATGATATATTCATGTGTCTTGTTTTTAGTCATCAACCCGTATAACATATCACTGGTACGTATCATGCACGGTGATTGTCGGCGTCTAGAGGTGGAGGTCTCGATCGGTATTATGGCCGGGCGGGCGGGGCAGGCGGCTTGGGTGGCGCCGGTGCCGGCGGCGAGGGCGTGAGGGCGCATTTGATCATGCCCATAACGTAGGTCTGGTCGCAGCTGAACCAGCAGACCGGCATGTCGGCGGGGGGCTTGGCCATGCACCCGAATACGCAGCCCATCACCGTCGTCCAGCACCCCATCATGCAATCCATCATCCCTTCCAGCTCCGGGGCCGTCATTGGCTGCCCGGCCGCCCATGCCGGCACCGAGAGTTCCGCGGCGTGGACGGGCCTCGGGTCGGCTGTGGCGGCGTGCAGGTCGGCGAGGCCGGCCAGGACGACGAGGGCGATGAGGAGGGCGGTGGAGCTGGTGGTGGTAGCCATCCTGCCCTTGTGCTTGCGGTGGTCGATCGATGGGTTTTGTGTGGTGAGCTGTTCACTTATAAGAGATGGTTTAGATAGTGGGATTTGGCATGCAGGGCTTAGCGTGGCGTACCAAACCCGACTTGCATTTTTGGTGTGTCCTGCCGTTGCTTCTCCGCGCACGCACACACACGATACAGGTGATGATTAAGCGTAGGATGCATGAAATATGCGTGAACGAAGAAATATGTACTACTCAGCAAATAATGTTTGTTGGACAATACTAATTGGAGGCACCAGTGAAACCTCCACGTTAACTATGATCATCTTGAAAATATCTCCACCCCATTGTCCAAATAAAGGTGGGAGCGTATGTCTTAATTTGGTCGTTTTGGCTATGTAGAAACGATTTGGTTTTTAATGAAAAAAATGCTTCTCCTCTACAGGTTATTTTTCGGTATACGCACTCGCTACGTACATGGTTTATGTTCCAACGACCGAAGGACCAACCGTTGTTCAAAACGGTGTGTATGCGATTGGAGCAGGTGGCAACGGAGGTTTTTTCTGACATGAATGGCAACATAACCTTCGGATCGATCCACCATCTCCCTCGACATTGGCATAGTGTAGGTCTATAGGACTCTACTATTGCCGATTTGTCGGGTTTTATTTCATGATTTTTTTGTCAGACTTTCGTATTGAGTTGTGTACATCCTAATTATGCAGAGGCCAAGTGTTACTCATAATGCTTTGTATCTGCTTGATGCTACATTTTGAGGTAAACTAAAAAGCAAAGACTCAAATCATACAAGACGCTCCAAGTAAAACACATATCATGTGGTGAATAAAAATATAGCCTCAAGTAAAGTTACCGATAGATGAAGAGAAAAGAGGCGATGCCTTCCGGGGCATCCCGAAGCTTAGACTTTTGGTTGTCCTTGAATATTACCTTGGGGTGCTTTGGGCATCCCCAAGTTTAGACTCTTGCCACTCCTTATTTCATAGTCCATCAAATCCTCACCGAAAACTTGAAAACTTCACAACACAAAACTCGACAGAAAATCTCATGAGCTCTGTTAGTATAAGAAAATAAATCACTACTTTAAGGTATTGTTGCAAACTCATTCTTTATTTATATTGATATAATATCTACTGTATTCTAACTTCTCCATGGTTCATACCCCCGATACTACCCATAGATTAATCAAAATAAGCAAACAACACGCGAAAAACAGAATCCGTCAAAAACAGATTAGTCTGTAGTAATTTGTAACTCCCGAATACTTCTGTAACTCTAAAAATTCTGAAATAAATTGGTGGATGTGAGGCATTTGTCTATTAATTTTCTTCAAAAAGAATCAACTCAAAAGCACCCTTCCGTTAAAAATGACAAATAATCTCATGAGCACAAAAATTTCTGATTTTTAGCAGGATCAACACAACTATCACCGTAAGCTATCCTAAAGGTTCTACTTGGCACAAACCCTAATTAAAACATAAAACCACATCTAACCAGAAGTTGGATGAATTATTTATTACTAAATAGGAGCAAAAAAGCAAAGAAAAAAATAAAATTAGGTTGCCTCCCAACAAGCGCTATCGTTTAACGCCCGTAGCTAGGCATTGAGATTTCGATGATGCTCACATGAAAGACAAGAATTGAAGCACAAAGAGAGCATCATAAAACATGTGGCAAACACATCTAAGTCTAACATACTTCCTATACATAGGCATTTTATAAGGAAATAAATTATTAAGGCAAGCAAAAACTAGCATATGCAAGGAAGCGGAAAGAAACAATAGCAATCTCAACATAACGAGAGGTAATTTAGTAATATGAAATTTTCTACAACCATATTTTCCTCTCTCGTAATAATTAAATGTGGGACCATAAGCAAATTCAACAAAATAGCTATCACATAAAATATTTTCAACACGATCCACATGCATGCGAAGTTGACACTCTTCCAAAATAGTGGGATTAACATTAACTAAAGTCATGACCTCTCCAAACCCACTTTTATAAAAAAATCATAAGATTGAACATTCTCCAAATATGTGGGATCTAAAGTTGACACTTGTAAGGGCATATTTATCCCCAAAATGTTTTGGTGATTGATGACAATGCTTTTGCGGACTAATCGCGTGCTTTAAGTTCTTTCAGAGATTCACCCATTGGCACGAGACGATTTACTCCCCTCGATGTGTCATTCAAGACGGTGTAGCTCCTTCGTCTCTCTGTTGGTGGACTAGTTTCGTAGGAGTCACCGTACTATCAAGAGGGGATCCGCTTTGGTAAGGCTAGGGTGGAATCAACACGTACACATTCGTTTCACACCCAATGTCTTCCTTTCAGCTTCGATGGAGCAGCCTCTCTCTGCTTGTCTCTGCCCTGTCCTACCCCAGCGGTAGTACCGCGGTCTTCAGCGGTAGTACCGCCGAAGCACTCAAGTGGTAGTACCGCTCCCAGAGCGGTAGTACCGCACCCTAGCGGTAGTACCGCTCCCAGAACGGTAGTACCGCTTGAGGTCTTCGGCCGTAGTACCGCAGCAGGTCCGCGCTAGTACCGCTTCGATTCTCGATCGATGTTTTTCGTGTCGGGTTTTGCGGTACTAGGAGCGGTAGTAGTGGCGGTAGTACCGCTACAAGCGGTAGTACCGCTCTTACCCCCGCGGTAGTACCGCTCTGGGGGCCAGGGCCCTGTCTTCCTCGTCAGCGCGGTAGTACTGCTGGGTGGAGCGGTAGTACCGCCCTCAGCGGTAGTACCGCCCTGCCCAAGCGGTAGTACCGCTCTGTGCGGGGCTGCTCAGTGGGGTAACGGTTGGATTTGTTCCCCCACTATATAAAGGTGTCTTCTTCCTCCAAGTTGACCTACCTCTTTCCCCCAAAGCTCCATTGTTGCTCCAAGCTCCATTTTCGCCCGATCTCTCTCCCTAGCCAATCAAACTTGTTGATTTTCTCGGGATTGGTTGCCAGATCTACACTTCCACCAAGAGAAATTTGATTCCCCCCACTTATCCCTAGCGGATCTTGTTACTCTTGGGTGTTGAGCACCCTAGATGGTTGAGGTCACCTCGAAGCCATACTCCATTGTGGTGAAGCTTCGTGGTGTTGTTGGGAGCCTCCAAGTGTTGTGGAGATAGCCCCAATCTTGTTTGTAAAGGTTCGGTCGCCGCCTTCAAGGGCACCAATAGTGGAATCACGGCATCTCGCATTGTGTGAGGGCGTGAGGAGATTACGGTGGCCCTAGTGGCTTCTTGGGGAGCATTGTGCTTCCACACCGCTCTAATGGAGACGTACTTCCCCTTAAAAGGAAGGAACTCCGGTAACACATCCTCGTCTCCACTGGCTCCACTCTTGGTTATTTCATGCCTTTACTTTTGCAAGCTTACTTGTGTTACATCTATTGCTTGCTTGTGTGCTAGGTGTCTTTGCATCATATAGGTTGGTCACGTAGTTGCACATCTAGACAACCTATTTTGTTGCAAGTTTTAAATTGTTAAAGAAAATCTTAAAAATTGTTAGTTGCCTATTCACCCCCCCCCCTCTAGTCAACCATATCAATCCTTTCAATTGGTATCAGAGCCTCGTCTCTTTATTAAGGACTTTGCCATCCGAAGAGTATGGTTGACACCAACGACGGTGCGGAGGAACACTCCGGTGTGAATCCCATCTCATCTTGGGCCGAAGGGGGAACCTCGGTCTCACGTGAGGAATTCAATGTGGCTTTAGACACATTGAAAACCTCCATGACGGCCGAGGTTAAAAGCATGTTTACTGAATTTCTAGAAGGACTTAAACTATCTACCTCGCTGATGAAAGTGGGTGATCCCACTAACAAGGTGACGGATGCTACCTCCGACAAGGGGGAAGCTAACAATGAAAAGAGTCCTTCTACTAGTGGTAGAAATGGCACCGACATCTTTTCCCATGTGGAACCTCCAACTTATGGAGGACCGATCCCCTCCACTCATTTGAATCATGCCGGTCCCCCTCCTAAATATGTGAAAAATGAAGATTTTGATTCTTGGGTTTATCGCTTCAAGCGTCATTTAAAACATGTGAATACTAACCTTTGGAGAATAATTGAAGAAGGTTTCTATCCTCATGACCCAAGCAACTTCACCCCTCGAGAAGAAGTGGACAATCAATTCAATGAGAGTGCTCTCTTCATCATACAAGATGCAATCCTTCCCGAAGATCTCCCTCATCTTCGACCCCATGTCATGGCTAAAGAAGCATGGAAATGTGTTGAGGGTCTCTATCGAGGAAGTGCTAGCATTCAACGCTCCAACTATGAAGTGGTGCAAGATGAAGCCGATGAGTTTGCAATGAAAGAAGATGAAGAGCCTCGTGAGCTCTTTCGAAGGGTGACCAAACTCGCGGTCGCACTCCGAGATCATGGAAGCAAGGACACGGATGACAATTGGATCAAGCGCAAGTTCCTCAAGGCCATGATGCCCTACAACAAGGCCATGTCCTCAGTCATTCGTCAAAGACCGGACTTCCACTCCATGACCTCAAGTGAAGTGTTGGATGAGTTTGTTGCAATGAGCATCTTGGACAAGACCGCCGACAATGCGGTGCTCCGTTCTCAAAGGGCAAAGAAGCCCAACCTTGCTTTGAAGGCCAAGGTTATTATGGAAGAAGAGGAAGAAGTGGAAGATGAGGAGAGCAACCCCGAAGACACCAAATTTGATTACCATGAGCACATGGCCCTTGCTTCAAGACAATTTTGGAGCAAGAAGAATTCAAGGCCCAACTTCAACAAGAACAACTCAAGTGGCATCAAGGGCAAGCAACGAATTAGAACTTGCTTCAACTGTGGCAATGTGAGCCATTTCGTTGCGGATTGTCCTTACGAGAAGCGGGAAGACAATGGTGGCAAGTTCATCCGAAAAGACAAAGCCAAGTTCTTCCCCAACAAGAACAACTTTGCCAAGAAGACTCTCACTCGTGGCTTAGTGGTTCAAGAAGAATACCAAGAGGATGTCGATGATGATGAAAACGAAGAAGCAATGGCAATGGCATCCGTTGCCATTGCTACTACTCCCCGGGTGTCTCTCTTTGATTCACCCAACGAAAACATCACCGCCAAATGCCTCATGGCTAAAGCTTCAAACAAGGTAACCCCCAACATTAAAACCACCATCATTACTAATTCCTCCGTGGAGGATTGCATTGATGAACATGAGGGGTCTAATGAAGAAGTGAATGAGTTTGAGTCTTTTATGAGTAAGCTCAAGGGCAAGTCCAAGAAGCATTTTGTTGCTCTCTTGGAACAACTTGGTGAGGCCAATGACATGATCGAGGCTCACGAAGAAACCATCTCTAAGATGGAAGGTCATAGTCGTGACTATGCCGATGAGATATCGGATCTCTCCAATGCTCTTGAGGAAGAGCGTGGGCATCATTTGGCTCTTGAGGAGTCACACAACGATGACCATGCCAAGTTAAAGAAAGATCTTGATCATGCTCTTGTTGTGTCTCGTGTGCTAACTTCCGAGAAGGCTAAACTTGGGGTTGATCATGCTAGACTCAAAGAGGAGTTTGAGATACTTGACAAGGCCCACAAGGTCTTGAAGGGTGCTCACGCTAACCTCAAGGAGTCTCATGCTCAACTCCAAGTTAAGCTAACCAAGGAAAAGGCCACCTTTCCTCATATGGTACTAATTGATAATGTATGTGCTACTAACCCGTGTTGTGAACATGTGCATCTTGTGGAGGAGAATGCCAAGTTGAAGGATCAACTTGAGAAAGGCCTTGTTTCATGTATTCAAGGTGCGAAGAACCTCAACGACCTCTTGAGCAATCAAAAGGAAGTTGTGGCCAAGGAAGGAATTGGATGTGCTCCCAAAGCCAAGAGCAAGAAGAAGAAGAATGACAAGACCAAACGTCCTCCTCCTCTCAAGCAAACTTTTGTAAAAGAGGGAGAGGGTGCTCCTAAGGAGAAGAAGGAAAAAGTGAAGGGAGTTGACGCTCAAAAGGGCAAAAGCATTTCCTCCAACAAAGCCGGCAACTTTAACCCGTCATATGTGTTGTGCCGTGCTAGTGATGGACATGTTTATGCTAAATTTGTTGGTTCTCCTTATGAGTACATTGAATGGTCTATTTGGGTTCCCAAGACCCTTGTTACTAACATCTATCAGGTAGAAATGGCACCGACATCTTTGCCCATGTGGAACCTCCAACTTATGGAGGACCGATTCCCTCGACTCATTTAAATCATGTTGGCCCTCCTCCTAAGATTGTAAAAAATGAGGATTTTGATTCTTGGGTGTATCGCTTCAAGCGTCATTTAAATCATGTGAATACTAATCTTTGGAGAATCATTGAAGAAGGTTTCTATCCACATGACCGAAGCAACTTCACCCCTAGAGAAGCGGTTGATAATCAATTCAATGAGAATGCTCTCTTCATCATCCAAGATGCTATCCTCCCCGAAGATCTCCCTCATCTCCGACCCCATGCCATGGACAAAGATGCATGGCAATGCGTTGTGTCTCTCTATCGGGGAAGCGCAAGCATTCAACGCTCCAACTATGAAGTGGTGCAAGATGAAGCCGATGAGTTTGCAATGAAAGAAGACGAAGAACCTTGTGAGCTCTTTCGGAGAGTAACCAAACTCGCGGTCTCACTCCGAGATCATGGGAGCAAGGACACGGATGATAATTGGATCAAGCGCAAGTTCCTCAAGTCCATGATGCCCTACAACAAGGCCATGTCCTCCGTCATTCGTCAAAGACCAGAATTCCACTCCATGACCTCAAGTGAAGTGTTGGATGAGTTCGTTGCAATGAGCATCTTGGACAAGACCGCCGATAACGCGGTGCTTCGCTCTCAAAGGGCAAAGAAGTCCAACCTTGCATTGAAGGTCAAGATTATTGTGGAGGAAGAGGAAGAAGGGGAAGATGAGGAGAGCAACCCCTAAGATACAAAATATGACTATCATGAGCACATGGCCCTTGCTTCAAGGCAATTTTGGAGCAAGAAGAACTCAAGGCCAAATTTCAACAAGAACAACTCAAGTGGCTTCAAGGGCAAGCAACGAGTGAGAACTTGTTACAACTGTGGTAATGTGAGCCATTTCGTTGTGGATTGTCCTTACGAGAAGCGGGAAGACAATGGTGGCAAGCTCATCCGAAAAGACAAAGCCAAGTCCTTCCCCAACAAGAACAACTTCACCAAGAAGACTCCAACTCGAGGGTTGGTGGTCCAAGAAGAATACCGTGAGGATGACGATGATGATGAAGATAGAGAAGCAATGGCCATGGCATCCGTTGCCATTGCCACATCTCCCCGGATGTCTCTCTTCGATTCACCCAACGAGAACATCACCGCCAAGTGCCTCATGGCTAAAGCCACCAACAAGGTAACCCCCAACATCAAAACCACCATCATTACTAATCCCTCTTTGACGGATGGCATTGATGAAATGAGGGGTCTAATGAGGAAGTAAATGAATTTGAGTCTTTTATGAGTAAGCTCAAGGGAAAATCCAAGAAGCATGTTGTTGCTCTCTTGGAACAGCTTGGTGAAGCCAATGACATGATCGAGGCTCACGAAGAAACCATCTCTAAGATGGAAGGTCATAGTCATGATTATGCCAATGAGATATCGGATCTCTCTAATGCTCTTGAGGAAGAGCGTGTGCATCGTTTGACTTTTGAGGAGTCACACAACGATGACCATGCTAAATTAAAGAAAGATCTTGATCATGCTCTTGTCGTGTCTCGTGTGCTAACTTCCGAGAAGGCTAAACTTGGGGTTGATCATGCTAGACTCAAAGAGGAGTTTGAGATACTTGACAAGGCCCACAAGGTCTTGAAGGGTGCTCACGCTAACCTCAAGGAGTCTCATGCTCAACTCCAAGTTAAGCTAACCAAGGAAAAGGCCACCTTTCCTCATATGGTATTAATTGATAATGTATGTGCTACTAACCCGTGTTGTGAGCATGTGCATCTTGTGGAGGAGAATGCCAAGTTGAAGGATCAACTTGAGAAAGGCCTTGTTTCATGTATTCAAGGTGCGAAGAACCTCAACGACCTCTTGAGCAATCAAAAGGAAGTTGTGGCCAAGGAAGGAATTGGATGTGCTCCCAAAGCCAAGAGCAAGAAGAAGAAGAATGACAAGACCAAACGTCCTCCTCCTCTCAAGCAAACTTTTGTAAAAGAGGGAGAGGGTGCTCCTAAGGAGAAGAAGGAAAAAGTGAAGGGAGTTGACGCTCAAAAGGGCAAAAGCATTTCCTCCAACAAAGCCGGCGACTTTAACCCGTCATATGTGTTGTGCCGTGCTAGTGATGGACATGTTTATGCTAAATTTGTTGGTTCTCCTTATGAGTACATTGAATGGTCTATTTGGGTTCCCAAGACCCTTGTTACTAACATCAAAGGACCCATTACTAAATTGGTACCTAAAACCAAGCATTGATCTCTTGTAGGTGTTTGCTTCTGGTGGGGGATCATGGTTGCTCGATAGTGGAGCAACAAATCATATGACCGGGAGCAAGGACATGGTGGTTGACGTGCAAAAGATTCCATCTATGCCCACCAATGTCGAATGGGGTGATGCATCACATTCTAAGGTATTGGGTCTTGGCAAGGTTGTCATTTTTCATGATCTAACGATGCTTGTTGAGTGCCTTGCATACAATTTGCTTTTCGTTCGGCAACTTGCACTCATGGGTTTTGCTACTTTCTTTGACATTGATACCGTGGCCCTCTTGTGGAGCAAGACTCTTAAAGTAGCCTTTGTGGGGCATGTCGAGAACGGTCTCTATGTGATTAACTTTTCGGAGCAACCCACTAAGACCGCGACATGCCTAATGGCTAAAGCTGACGTGGGATGGCTTTGGCATCGCCGTTTAGCCCACGTCAATATGAGATCTTTGCAAAGTCTTCTCAAGGGGGACCATGTTCGTGGACTAACAAATGTTAGTTTTGCCAAAGATCGTGCTTGTAGTGCTTGTATTGAAGGAAAGCTTCATGAGATGGCTCACCCTCCCACGACTATCATCTACTCAAAGAGACCCTTGGAGCTCCTGCACATGGACCTCTTCGGGCCTCCATCCTTTGATAGTCTTGGGGGTAGAAAGTATTGCTTGGTGATTGTGGATGATTATTCAAGATACACTTGGGTATACTTCTTCAAGAGGAAGAGTGAGACTCAACAAACCGTCATCAACTTTGCAAATGAAGCTCAACGTCAACATAAATGCAAAGATCTTGACAATAAGAAGTGACAACGGCACCGAGTTCAAGAACTACACCTTGGATGAGTTCCTTAGTGATGAGGGGATCAAGCACCAATATGCTGCACCATATACCCCTCAACAAAATGGTGTGGCGGAGAGGAAGAACCGGACGTTGATGGATGCGGCTAGGACCATGATGGCAGAGTTCAAGTCTCCATACAACTTTTGGGCCGAAGCCATCAACACCACATGTCATGCATCCAATCGGCTCTATCTCCGCAAAGGCTTGAACAAGACTCCTTATGAGATACTCACCGGCAACAAGCCCAACCTCAAGTACTTCCTGGTGTTCGGTTGTAAGTGTTTCATTCTCAAGAAAGGTGTTCGTTTGTCTAAATTTGAGGCTAGAGCTCATGAGGGCATATTTGTTGGTTATGCTACAAACTCTCATGCTTACCGTGTTCTCAACAAGTCCACTGGACTCATTGAGGAGACGTGTAACATGGAGTTTGACGAAAATAACGGCTCCCAAGTGGAGCAAAGTGGTACTTGTGATGTAGGTGATGAAATTCCTCCCCAAGCCATAAGAAGAATGGGTATTGGTCATATTCTACCCATTGAGGAACCCCTTGTGGCCGAAGGAGAAGGACAATGCTCCACTCAAGTGGAGCCATCACCTCCCCAAGACCCACACGCTTCCGAAGAACAAAGTGAAGGCCCTCAACCTCGTGAACAAGACCAAGGGCAAGATCAACCTCAAGATGGTGGTGAACCTCTAAATGATGCCCAAGGTCAAGTTCTCCCCCTCGAGCAAGTTCAAGATCATGAGCGAGCTCAAGATCAAGAACAAGCTCAAGACGGCGCTCAAGAGAATCAAGTTAATCCTCCTCCTTCCACTTCCGAGGAGGAATTAGAGCATCGTGCCGCGGAGATTGCTTCCAAGCTCACCACCCAAGGCCATCTCATGGAAAATGTGGTTGGAAGCCTAAGAAAGGGGGTAAGCACTCGTAGACAATTAGCAAACTATTGTGAACATCACGCGTTTGTCTCTTGTGTTGAACCCCAGAAGGTCTATGAGGCGCTCGAAGACTCGGATTGGCTCAATGCCATGCATGAAGAACTCAACAACTTTGAGCACAACAAGGTGTGGAGATTGGTGCCAAGGCCATCGGGGAACCACAACGTCATCGAGACCAAGTGGATCTTCAAGAACAAGCAAGATGCTCATGGGAACATCGTTCGCAACAAGGCGAGATTGGTAGCACAAGGCTACTCCCAAGTCGAGGGTATCGACTACGATGAAACCTTTGCTCCCGTTGCTCGTCTTGAATCCATACGTTTGTTGATTGCTTATGCTTCCCATCACAACTTTAAGTTGCAACAAATGGATGTGAAAAGTGCTTTCCTTGATGGTCCTATTAATGAGTTGGTCTATGTCAAGCAACCCCCCGGGTTCGAGGATCCCTACTTCCCGGATCATGTGTATCAACTCGATAAGGCACTCTATGGCCTTAAACAAGCCCCAAGTGCATGGTATGACCACCTTACCGAGTTGTTACAAGATCGTGGATTTGAAGTGGGGCTAATCGATCCCACTCTTTTTACTAAGAAGGTCAAAGGGGAGTTGTTTGTATGCCAACTATATGTTGATGACATTATCTTTGGTTCCCCTAACAAAGCTTTCAATGAGGAATTTGCCGCTCTCATGACCTCCAAGTTCCATATGTCTTCAATGGGAGAGTTGAAGTTCTTCCTTGGTTTTGACATTAAACAAAGAAGAGAAGGAACCTTCATCAACCAAGCCAAATACACTCAAGACATGCTAAAAAGATTCAAGCTAAGTGATGTCAAGCCGGCTACTACTCCAATGCCCACCAAGTGCCAACTTGACATCGATCCCAATGGTAAAGCGGTGGATCAAAAGGTATATCACTCCATGATTGGCTCCTTGCTTTACCTTTGTGCATCTAGACCGGATATCATGTTGAGTGTGGGGATGTGTGCATCATTTCAAGCCGCACCAAAGGAAAGTCACTATGTGGCGGTCAAGCGAATCTTTCGATATTTGGCTCATACCCCAAACTTTGGCTTATGCTACCCAAGAGGGGCGGACTTCAAGCTTGAAGGATTTACGGATTCCGATTGGGCGGGAGACAAAGTAGATAGGAAGTCCACTTCCGGAGGGTGCCAGTTTCTTGGGTGCTCTTTGGTGAGTTGGTCTTCCAAAAAGCAAAGTTGTGTATCTCTCTCGTCCACAGAAGCGGAATATGTGGCGGCCGGTAGTTGTTGTGCACAACTTTTATGGATGAGGCAAACTTTAAAGGAATACGATGTCATTTGTGACAAAGTGCCTCTTTGGTGTGACAACGAAAGTGCCATCAAGATTTCTCTCAACCCGGTGCAGCACTTCAAGACGAAGCATATTGAGATTCGGTATCATTTCATCCGGGATCACATTAGGCGAGGGGAGATCGAGCTCAAATATGTCAACACTCATGATAATCTTGCAGATATTTTCACGAAGCCCTTGGATGAAGCAAGATTTCGCGAGTTAAGGCATGAGCTAAATATCATTGATTCGAGCAATGTGACTTGAACCCTTGCACACCCCACCTCACTCAACTTGTTTTCTAGATTAGATGTAGGCATGGACATAGGGGGAGTGTTGTTCTCTCAATGAACTCTCCCTCCCCCCATTATGCATAAATGAATCAACTCTTTCACATTAGCCATCTTTTTATGGTACTTGTGCTTCAAAGACGAGTTTTGGTCATGGGCCCAAGGATAATTCTTCATGGTGCCATACCAATTGACTCAAACATAGGTGGCTCCGGCCGCCGCCCTCTCTTGAGAGAGGACAGAGCTCGCTCTGTTTTGTGTGGTTGTTTTTGTTTGAGTGGTTTCCGGTCCGTTACTTGTGTGTGTGCTGCCTTGTTGGTCTTCTTTTTCTCTTGGGTTTCTTTTCCGTCTTTTTGGAGCTTTAGCCTTTGGTCTAGAAGTCGTGCGGTTGCTGAAGCGGTACTACCGCTGGTGGCGAGCGGTACTACCGCTCCTAGCGGTACTACCGCTGTGAGGTGCGGCCAGGGGGTTATATCAGGGGCAGGGGGAGTTTCTTCTCCCCCATACCCATTCGCTTGCCCCCTCGTCTGTTCCTCTCTCTCTTCAGCAACCGGCGCCGCGGTAGGGCTCAAGCGGATCTCCCTCTCTGGGGCGCTCCTCTCCATTTCCTTCGGTGGAGTCGATCCCCACCTTGTCCTCTTGCCATGGATGCCGGTATTGCCCCCGTTCCCTGTTTCCTTTTGTCTAGATTTCCAATCTAGCGTCTTAGGGGCAATAGCAGTTGCATCTCTAGATTTTTGGCCAGATCTAGGCTTGAGTAGGATGGAGAATGCTTCTAGACAGTGTGGATTAGTGTTTGGTTGGAGTATTTTTTTAATTTGGTAGGACGGTAGTACCGGATCTAACCACGACAGTTGGAACGGGCTGTTTCCCCGCCTCGAGCGGTACTACCGCTCTCCCCAAGGCGGTACTACCGCTTGGAGCGGTACTACCGCTCAGTGGTCGCGGTACTACCGCCCTCTACCAGTTTCCACCATATTCCTACCTCTCGGTGATCCTTTTTTGCTCGTGTTTTGTGGCTTATGCTCGTTCTTTCTGGTTGTTTGCGTGTTTTTGTGTGTGGTTCCAGGTGATGAGGTTCCTGAGCATCAGGCTCGTCGTGTCACCCCCGGTCGTGCCACGTCCAAGCGCTACCGCACCACCGAGCCTGCCGGAGGTTCCTCAAGTGCTCCACCTCCACCTCAACTCCAGAAGAAGCCTGGGTTCAAGCCAAAGCCAGGCAAAACTGTGCTAGAAATGCCGCCCAAGGAGTTCTGGGCAAGGCGTTGCCGCAACCCATATGAGGAAGACCAAGATCCCACTTTGGTCAACCGTCCGTTCTGGAACAGGTTCCAGTTGGCCATCTTCTTTGATGTTCTGAAAGCCAAGAAGAATCTCTATGTCAACGTGCACTCCATCGACACCGACCATATGGAGAAAGATCCAGAATACTTTGGTGAAGCTCTTCAGATGTGCACTCAACTGAACATTCTTGTGATCATGCAATTCAACAAGGACTATGATGCTGATATTGTGGCCCAATTCTATGCCACGGTTCACCTTGGGACTGATGAGGACAGGACACTGACCTGGATGACCAATGGCAAGTTGCTTTCAGTCAAGTGGAAAGCTTTCATGGAGTTGATTGGGGTGCAAGATCTAGGTCTTGAGTCGTCTGTCGGCTTTCGCCCCCACCGCCGCACCAATGCCACTCACAAGCAAGCTCTATGGCCCTACTGCACTTTGAGGATCAACCCTGAGACGAAGAAGGAAACCTATGAGTTGCCTGCCTATCTGGACATCCTTCACCGTATCTTCAGAGAGACTCTTTTCCCTCGTATCGGGAATCTGGACCATGTTCACTCCTATCTCGTAGATATGATTCTCTTCTGCCAGCGTGAGAAGGGGTAGAACACCAGATAATCCTTGGATATCTCTCATGTTATGTGGTCTGAGTTGCTATCTGCTATCTCCGAGCACAAGTGTCCGATTTATGGTCCGTTCATCATGCTGCTCATTGAGAAGGCCTGGGATCATGTCTATCCCCAGGTGTTACTAGAGACTGGAGAGTTGATCTCCCACGATGTCAAGCGTCTGAGGAAGAAGGATAACTGGGGCACTCAGCCCCCTAGGACTGGAGTTCCTTCATCTGCTACTGCCATGGAGACTGAGGAAGAGACAGGGGCTGATGATCATAATGATGACTACATGCCTTCTGAGGCAGAGCCCTCTTGGGCAAAGAAGCTCAAGCTCAAGATGAAGAAGTTGTTCTGCATGGAGTCTCACGGTCAGTACATGACTCATGTGGCTGAGAAGAAGGCCCGAGGTCGCCACAAGGAGCTCATGCGTCAGTTGGGTGCTACAGTTGTCAGTGGGTCTGAGGACCAGCTTACCGAGGAGGAGGAGTGGATTCAGAAGCACTGCCCGTGGACCGATTCTGATGCCGAGCACTTCCAGACTGATGACGCTGGCGCCGATGATCCCGCTGAGCTCTGATGTGTGTGTCCCTCGTTTGCTCTCACCTGGAGCCGTAGCAACACTCCCTCTCCTTTTTGGTGTCTCGATGCCAAAGGGGGAGAGAGTTTAGGGATTTGCGCTTTGTGTCTTCCGTCTCTTGTGTTCGTGTTTTCCTCGCCTTTGCTTTGTTTGGTTTGTTAGTGAGACCTAAGTTCGAGTCATATGGTGTGAGACATATGCTACCTTATCTTTCCAGTATCTTTATCTATGTCACTGTCTAGCCTATGAGCCGCTTGCTTATCCTGTTAAGTCCTCTATGCTGCTCTCATATACCTTGCTTAGGTTGTTGGTCTCTAAAATGTAGGGTGGGCGTTGATCCTAGTATGTGTGCCGTGCAGTCCAAAGCACTTACCTAGATAGCACACATCTAGGGGGAGCCCATCTACATTTTAGGACGGTGGGGTTTGTGCGCTTACCCTATATATATCTCATGTTTGTGCAAATCCCGTATTGTCATCAATCAACCAAAAAGGGGGAGATTGTAAGGGCATATTTATCCCCAAGATGTTTTGGTGATTGATGACAATGCTTTTGCAGACTAATCGCGTGCGTTAAGTTCTTTCAGAGATTCATCCATTGGCACGAGACGATTTACTCCCCTCGATGTGTCATTCAAGACGGTGTAGCTCCTTCGTCTCTCTATTGGTGGACTAGTTTCGTAGGAGTCACCGTACTATCAAGAGGGGATCCGCTTTGGTAAGGCTAGGGTGGAATCAACACGTACACATCCGTTTCACACCCAATGTCTTCCTTTCAGCTTCGATGGAGCAGCCTCTCTCTGCTTGTCTCTGCCCTATCCTACCCCAGCGGTAGTACCACGGTCTTCAGCGGTAGTACCGCCGAAGCACTCAAGCGGTAGTACCGCTCCCCAGCGGTAGTACCGCTCCCAGAGCGGTAGTACCGCTTGAGGTCTTCGGCCGTAGTACCGCAGCAGGTCCGCGCTAGTACCGCTTTGATTCTCGACCGATGTTTTTCGTGTCGGGTTTTGCGGTACTAGGAGCGGTAGTAGTGGCGGTAGTAACGCTACAAGCGGTAGTACCACTCTTACCCCCGCGGTAGTACCGCTCTGGGGGCCAGGGCCCTGTCTTCCTCGTCAGCGCGGTAGTACCGCTGGGTGGGAGCGGTAGTACCGCCCTGCCCAAGCGGTAGTACCGCTCTGTGCGGGGCTGCTCAGTGGGGTAACGGTTGGATTTGTTCCCCCACTATATAAAGGTGTCTTCTTCCTCCAAGTTGACCTACCTCTTTCCCCCAAAGCTCCATTGTTGCTCCAAGCTCCATTTTCACCCGATCTCTCTCCCTAGCCAATCAAACTTGTTGATTTGCTCGGGATTGGTTGAGAAGGCCCAGATCTACACTTCCACCAAGAGAAATTTGATTCCCCCCACTTATCCCTAGCGGATCTTGTTACTCTTGGGTGTTGAGCACCCTAGATGGTTGAGGTCACCTCGAAGCCATACTCCATTGTGGTGAAGCTTCGTGGTGTTGTTGGGAGCCTCCAAGTGTTGTGGAGATAGCCCCAATCTTGTTTGTAAAGGTTCGGTCGCCGCCTTCAAGGGCACTAATAGTGGAATCA
This sequence comes from Triticum aestivum, assembly GCF_018294505.1. Taxonomy (NCBI): domain Eukaryota; kingdom Viridiplantae; phylum Streptophyta; class Magnoliopsida; order Poales; family Poaceae; genus Triticum; species Triticum aestivum. The sequence goes on from NC_057804.1 coordinate 1,377,929, forward strand.
CGGCATCTCGCATTGTGTGAGGGCGTGAGGAGATTACAGTGGCCCTAGTGGCTTCTTGAGGAGCATTGTGCCTCCACACCGCTCTAACGGAGACGTACTTCCCCTTAAAAGGAAGGAACTCCGGTAACACATCCTCGTCTCCACCGGCTCCACTCTTGGTTATTTCGTGCATTTACTTTTGCAAGCTTACTTGTGTTACATCTATTGCTTGCTTGCGTGCTAGGTGTCTTTGCATCATATAGGTTGGTCACGTAGTTTCACATCTAAACAACCTATTTTGTTGCAAGTTTTAAATTGTTAATGAAAAGCTTAAAAATTGTTAGTTGCCTATTCACCCCCCCCCCTCTAGTCAACCATATCGATCCTTTCAACACTCTTCCAAACCCACTTTCAATAATATTGCGAACACTATTATCAATCTCATATTCATCATGGGGCTTAAATAAATTTTCAAGATCATAAAAAGAATAACCCCAATCATGATCATTGCAACAAATAGTAGACATAGCAAGACTAGCATCCCCAAGCTTAGGGTTTTGCATATTACTAGCACAATTGACATTAATAGAATTTATAGTAACATCATTGCAATCATGCTTTTTATCGAAGGAACTATCAAGTATGGGTGCAATAGCAACAATCTCATGTTTAACATACGGGACTATAGCAAATTCATCTCCATAAATATTGGCATCATGGCCACAAGAATAGCAAGCATCATGTTCATCAAGGGATATTTCAATCAAATCATCGGAATCATAATTATCTATAGATTCATGCATATCATTATTTTCTTCCAAAGCAACGGTCATTCTCTCAATAAATTCTTTGACATAGACATTACGAGCATAGTTTTCATAGCAATATTTAAGTATGACAAAAAAATTAGATTGTAGAGAGTAATATCATACTTTTCAATCAAAGAAGCAACTTCATAAGCACCTTAAAAGCAACAAATTCTTCAATTTGTTCAATATCATAGTAACTATAAACACCCTTTTTATAAGAAGATAAGATTTCATTATCACTAAACTCACCATAGGTAGGAAGGGTGTTTTTTAGGGTTCTTAGAGCAACAAGTAAAATCATAAATTTCACAAAGATTCCAAGCATAACACAACAAACTGTTTATTTGATTCCATAAGAGTCTCCCTTTTTCAGACAAACGGTGACGCACAAAATGAGCATGCTCATCTAAATATTTTCCCTCAACTAAACTAGTTGGGGTTTCAACACGAGCACATACAGATCGAAGATGATCCAAGTAGAACACTTTAAGTGGATCTATGTCAATAGATTTTTAGCAAGCAAAGATGCAAGCAAATAGAAGGCACATGGAAACACAAACAGAAAGACATATGGGAAGAAGGCGAAGAAAAGGAAAATCTTTTCGAAAATCATTTTATAAGTGTGGGAGAGAAAAATGAGAGGCGAATGATGAATAATATAATGCAAGAGAGAAGAGTTTATGATGGGTACTTGGTATGGCTTGACTTGATGTAGATCTTCCCGGCAACGGCGCCAGAAATCCTTCTTGCTACCTCTTGAGCTTGCGTTGGTTTTCTCTTGAAGAGGAAAGGGTGATGGAGCAAAGTAGCGTAAGTATTTCCCTCGGTTTTGAGAACCAAGGTATCAATCCAGTAGGAGACAACGCATGAGTCACCGAACAAACAATCAACAACTTGCACCAAACGCAATAAAGGGGTTGTCAATCCCTTCACGGTCACTTGCAAAAGTGAGATCTCATAGAGAGAGATAAATGGTAAAGTAAATATTTTCGGTATTTTTGGTTTATAGATCGGAAAGTAAAAGATTGCAAAATAGTAGATCAGAAACTTGCAAGATGTAAAAGAGATTCAATATAATGGAAAAGAGACCTGGGGCCATAGGTTTCACTAGTGGCTTCTCTCAAGATAGCAAATATTATGGTGGGTGAACGAATTACTGCTGAGCAATTGATAGAAAAGCGCATAGTTATGATGATATCTAAGGCAATGATCATGAACATAGGCATCACGTCCGTGTCAAGTAGACCGACTCCTACCTACATCTACTACTATTACTCCACACATCGGCCGCTATCAAGCATGCATCTAGAGTATTAAGTTAATAAAGAACGGAGTAACGCATTAAGTAATATGACATGATGTAGAGGAATTAATTCAAGCAATATGATGAAAAACCCATCTTTTTATCCTCGATGGCAACAATACAATACGTGCCTTGCTGCTCCTACTGTCATTGGGAAAGGACACCGCAAGATTGAACCCAAAGCTAAGCACTTCACCTATTGCAAGAAAGATCAGTCTAGTAGGCCAAACTAAACCGATAATTTGAAGAGACTTGCAAAGATATCAAATCATGCACATAAGAATTCAGAGAAGAACCAAATAATATTCATAGATAATCTGATCATAAATCCACAATTCATCGGATCTCGCCAAACACACCACAAAAGAATATTACATCAAATAGATCTCCAAGAACATCGAGGAGAACATGGTATTGAGAATCACAGAGAGAGAAGAAGCCATCTAGCTAATAGCTATGGACCCGAAGGTCTGTGCTAAACTACTCATGCTTCATCGGAGAGGTAATGGTATTGATGTAGAAGCCCTCCGTGATAGAATCCCCCTCCGGCAGGACGCCGAAAAAGGTCCCTAGTTGGGATCTCACGGGTACAGAAGGTTGCAATGGTGGAAAAGTGGTTTCGTGGCTCTCCTGGATGTTTTTAGGGTATATGAGTATAGATAGGTGAAGGAACTAGGTCAGGGGAGCTACGAGGGGCCCATGAGGTAGGGGGCGCGCCTTACTGCCTCGTGGCCGCCTCGTTGCGTCTCCGACTTCATCTCCAAGTCTTCTGGTTTGCTTTCGCTCCAAGAAAGATCATTATGAAGGTTTCATTCTGTTTGGACTCCGTTTGGTATTCCTTTTGTGCGAAACTCTAAAATAGTCACAAAAAACAGAAACTGGCATTGGGCCCTTGGTTAATAGGTTAGTCCCAAAAATAATATAAAATAGCATATAAATGCCTTTTAAACATCCAAAACAGATAATATAATAGCATGGAACAATAAAAAAAAATATAGATACGTTGAAGATGTATCATAAGCTTTGGAGCGCAACATGGCTCATCTTGCAGACTGACTCACCCGGTTTGCAACATGTGCCACATGTTGCAAACTTCCGAACATGACATAGATCATGTTGCAAAGCACCCGAGAGGAGGACGAGGTGGGGCATCATGGGGATGAGGGAAGCCGACGGTTGATGATGCGATGATCTACTGTTGAATGAGGCGGTTGATCTTTTCCAGTTTTCAGTTATTTACTATAATTAGAGGCGCCATTGAAGTATCCATGTTAATTCTGATCATCTTGAAAATATGCATGTCCAATTATCCTAAGATCGACCCACAGCCGTTGGCTGAGTATAATAATGTGTCTTGCCTCTCAATCCCACGAGCACGCCACGTCACCATGTCCAATTCATTCTCCCAACAATTCAAGAAAATAATCATTCTCCCACTCCCTTAAAAAGAATCAAAAGGAGAAAAAAGGGGACTCTTCTCCTCCCGATCTAGTGGCGAATTTTTGCAACTATAGAGAAGTCGTCTGTTGCTCTGCATGATCTCTCCGCGCCGTGCATGCTGTGCACCATGCCCGATGATGGTCACCCATGTTTACTTCATCTTGAGTATATTTGAAGCTTAAACATTATAAAATCTATGGATCATGCATGCTCACTAATCAATTATAAAATGTGAAGGGCATGGACTGAAGATTTGGACAAAAAAGAATGAAAAAAAAGGAGGAACGCCAGCTAGCGAGAGAGAATTGAATTTGAAGGCAAATCGCCACTTTTCACCTTGCATACTCTAGAATTTTCTCTTGGTCACTACTAAGGTATACATCCATACTTTAAAAATATTTAGGAATATATATACATTAGACCCATATATTATAGAATTAAATAGACATAAACAGATCTAAAACATATTATGGTACACCTAAGTGGTGCAAAATATCGCTAAATGAATGTGAAATTAATATCTTTGATGCTCTCCTACATTTAAACGAATTTTGGTTCAGCAAAATGTTTTAAAACAAGATTTTGTCATAATGGAATCAAGAAACAGTGCTCCACTTCTCACAAAATAAAACAATATTCTACTTTAGCACTGATATGTGGTTTGTGTTATTGAATAAAGTAACAAAGAAACAAATAAAATTATTTGATAAAAGTTGAATAAATGAAACAATTTTATGATTTTTAATGACATTCCTAAGTAATTAAAAATGTTTAGTGTAAACTATAGATGCCGAAGTATGGTTAATAAAAGGCATAATAACTTGTTATTTGAATCCATTCTTTTACAATGTTTAATCTGTAAATTCCCCATTGCCTCATGGTCATATAATCGTCACCTCTCATCATTCTCAAAGACATGTTCGGTGTAGAGTGTGTGCAGAAGCTCAATTCCAGTTCTTGCGCGAGACTATAAGAGCGGCACCTATGCTCATGTTCAAGATCAACATAGAGGTGTTGCTACCTAAGTTGATATTTCCAAGGATGGTGTTAGAAGGTTTTCTGTAGGTCGTTAGAGAAGAGAGATGCTAATGAGGGGATGAATCATCACAGATGTAACATGAAGCCGGAAACGTCAAGAAATATGAAATATTTTGTAAATTTTTCCTCCTGTGACACAAATGCAGACTGACCGAGAAACAATCATTCTCTCCGTGGTGTGACCTGTGAATATGGAACGAAAAACTTAGTATTAATTTAAATAAATAGCATTCATTTATATTTAGGTATTATGATGGCTCTAGATAAACTTTCATATCTTGTCCCTAGGAGTCTTGGTGTCTCCGAGAGTGTTTTGACGCCTATAAGAAGGTGTGACGTCGATTTCATTGTCATTTTTATCTAGAGTTTTGTTATTGTCGGCAACTTACACGGTATACAATGCTCCTTTCTATCCAAAATAAATATCATAGTTTTGAACTCACAACCGTGACACTTATTATGTGGATCAAAGGTAGTATATAAATTATACTGCTCACTATGTATTACTCCCTCCGTCTCATAATATAAGATGTTTTTAGATACTAGTATAGTGTCAAAAAATGTCTTACATTATGGGACAGAGGGAGTACATGTGTGAGTCGGTTTAGTGAGCAAGTAGTATGCCATAGGTTATAATTCAAAAAAAAACATTTCTTTTTGCCTTTTTTTTCTTTTTTTTACCATAGATAGAATACTATATGCCTAAATAATTGATCCCCACTAACTCTAATTTTCTTAACATGCATGATGCGCTATTTTGTAGCACATGCATGTAGACTTTGCTCGAAAGAGAAGTGATGATGGGCCGGACGAACACAAGTGCTGCTTCTCGGCCGGTTGGCCCAACCAGATCTCGCCGCCGTCCCGTCCATCGCCGTCGCCGCTCCTTGGTGGGCGCGGGGCCTTCCTCTCCTCCTCCTCCTCCGCCCACGCCGTCGCCGCCGTCATCCTCATCGCCTTCCTCCTCCTCACGCTGCTCTCCCTCTCCACCTCCATCTACACCCACATCCCACCACCACCTGTAGCAGCAGCAGCAGGGCCATGAAGACCAATAGGAGTCCTCCGCTCCGGCGACCGCTCCTCGCCGCCCCGCGCCCCTTCCACCTCCTGATGCGCAGCGCCATCGACGCCTTCCCCGCCGTCCATTTCGCCCGCTTCGGCCGCCCCGTCACCGGCGGCCTGCCCTCCGCCTCCTGCGCAGCACCAGGACCACCGAGACCGTCTTGGTCTTGGTCTTGCAGGAGAAGCTCTTCTAGGCAAAGCACAGCAACCTGCATTACCTGAATGAGTTTCAGGGGCTGAGGAAGGAAGACAGCAAGTGGTTCTTGGAGTTGAAAAAAAAGGCTCAACGCCGGGGTCCATGCGAGAGCTGGTCGGCAGGGCGGTCTTCCTCTTCCTCTTCCTCAAGGGGAGGGAGAAGAAGAAGGCCGAGGTGCTCCGGTGATCCATTTTCCGGCATGAGGTGTTGTATACATACATCATGTCTGAATTTTGTTGCCAGTTTCACATAATACTCTAGATGATTCAGTCAGTCATATTTTGGTGACCAGCAATGTATAGCTCAGCACCATAGCGTTGCCAACACTACTCGTTCCGCTCATTCGATTGCTCATTTCCCGTAAGGAATGATCGTATTAACTCACATCCTTTTGCCTATTTACTTCATTCCACGACTTTGTGATCCTCCATTGCAATTCATCACATGTTAGCTATGAGTGAGTGGTCCAAGATTCATACTAGCTTTACTAGGTGCTCTCGGCATCTATTCCGATTTATTTCAACACGCACACAGGTACAATCATGTCTTGATTCTATCAACGGCCGATTCAGTCGGCATCAAGGAAATTCTGCCAATCCTCTATGCACACTGTTGTTGGTGCTGCTAAAAGTACATTTTCCATTCAATCAGTTAATTTCTTGGCCTTACTAACAGCTGCCCATTTCCTGTAAGGAAATGTCGTACTGATTTCAAATTATCATATCCTTCCTGCCTATTTAGTTCTTTCATGACTTTGCGTCTCTCCAGCACATTTCAACATATCACTGGTACACAATTTTTAGCTGTATCATCTACATAGGTGTTCTGTGTCCAGCTGTACTCTTTAAATGGCGCACAAAAGTACAGTCGTGACTTCTGAGTCCTGCTTTCTACCACATGCAACATGCTCTGGATTATGGATCTTCCTAGGAGTATTTGGTTCCCTTAACTTACGGCTTGACGAAATTCAACCATATTATTACTTGGACATCGAGCTTATCTGAATTCTCAAATGCATTTACTTACTTACTGACCCTCAATGAAACATTTATGTTTACAGATCAGCTGCAACTTTCGACGGAGATCTTCCAGCATGTGGGGGACTAGTTGATGAGGCATTATGGAAGACATGCATCAGTTTGATTAGACGCGCTGCTTATTTGACATTCCGTTCAGCCAAAAAGACAAAGCAGGGGTAACCAACAATACTTCCGCCCTTTTTAGGAGGAATCCTGAAAAGGGTTATACTACTAAACTCAGCAAGTACTTCTCACTGAGCTGCGCTTTGCACTACTGACAGCTGCCCATTTCCTGTACCATTTCAGATCCTCTTGGCTATTTAGCTCTTTCATGACTTTGTGTCTCTCCACAGCACATTTCAACATGTCACTGGTACACAATTTATAGCCTTTTCATCTACGTAGGCGTTCTGTGCAGCTACTCTTTAAATGGGCGCACACAAGTACAAGATTTTTTGAGTCCTGTGGCAGATAGGCATTTGGTTGATTAGACGTGCTGATTAGTTGACATTCCATTCGGCCAAAGGACAAGGTGGCGTAACCAACAACAATTCTGCCCTTTCTAGGAGGAATCCTGAAAAGTGTTGTACTACCAAACTCAGCAAGTAGTACTTCTCACTGGATTGCTCTTTGCAGGACATGATGATGCATGTAAAGATTGTCATCTAAGTAAGTTGCTCATGTCTGCTCTGCTAGAGTGGTTAGCACCTGATGCCTTTGCAGGTAGCCATTATTGGAAATTGGTTGTATTTTTCTAGGACCTGCTGATTTATTCCAGATAATGTTAGAGGTTTGTTCTGCCAAATCTAGGATATAACTCAGTTCTATGCTCTCCCTGGGAAGTTTAAACTTAAATTTAGTAATGCTCGGTATCGAAGTAGTTCTGTTGTTACTTGTATCAGTCTAGTCTGTGCATTGAAATTTCTCTCTTCCTTCCTTGAAACTGTGTACTTAAGTTGAGTGATGCTACTGCTGAGTATGAAAGGTATCTTATTATAGGCTCCAGGACATGGGAATCAAATGAAAGAGGGCGAGACCCAAGAGGCGCTCCACTCACTAGTCTGCACTGGAAGCAAGCATCGGTATATGTGGAAAAAGCTGGAGATGCAAAGGCAAAGCAAAGCAAAGCTCCCAGGAAAGGAGAAAGGTGGCTCCACTGCACTGCATGGCATGGCTGTTGCATGGAGTAAAAGTGAAACCAACTAAGCAAATCTCACTCACTCACCCAGCAAGTCCAACTGTACTGTGGCCATCCTACATGTGCCCCATGTGCGCAGCAACTACATGTCCCCGTATGACTTCCATTCTTTCTTACCCAACACTCCTCTCCTCCTACCAGGCAGGCAGCAGGCAGGGCCTCATTTACAAAAGGGCTCGGCCCCTTCTGAACCCAGAGCTAGCTAGGGAAGACGAAGCAGCAGCAAGACCTGATAGTCAGTGATAATCCATCCAGGAGCAGCAGCAGCAGGTCTGTTCCTTGTTCTCCCTCCCCTTAGTTTACCTCCTTGTTGCCTACCTAGCTGCCTTGTCTTGTTCACAGCTTGCTTGGTCTCACTCTGCTATTTCTTATAATGTCTGCAGTGTAGGTTGATCAGACTGTACACACACACACACACACCCATACATGTCGTTGGAGGATCCACGGAGCGCGATGGAGGGGAGGGCGAGGCGGCGCGCCAGCCCGTCCGGGATGCGCACCAAGGCAGTCAGGGTGGAGCCGGAGCCGCCGCCGCCGACCAGGAGGCACGAGCCAGGGACGAGGGCGGCGGTGGTGTACTACCTGTGCCGGAATCACCACCTGGAGCACCCGCACTTCATGGAGGTGCCCCTCGCCTCCCCGCAAGGCCTCTACCTGCGAGGTTAGTTAGTAAGCTGCAGCTGGTGCCTGATCAGTAGTTTATTGTAGGATGATGACTTACCATGAATGATTGCAATTTGTTTGTTCAGATGTGATTGGCCGGCTGGACGCCCTGAGAGGGAAGGGCATGGCAGCCAAGTATTCCTGGTCCTGCAAAAGGTACCTACATACACCCATCGATCGAATTGCGGTCGATCTCGAGACCCGTCTGTTGTCCAACAAACATTGTGTTTATTCATAAGCTGCAACGATGCAATGCAGGAGCTACAAGACTGGGTTCGTGTGGCACGACCTTTCTGCGGATGATCTGCTGCTGCCCACGCAAGGAACAGAGTACGTTCTCAAGGGCTCCGAGCTCCCGTTCGACCACTCAAAGCCCCTGCCAATGCCAGGTATTAATTCCATGGATCATGAGCAACTGTAATTTGTTTCTTTTTTAAACTGCTACTTGATCATATGCTACTGTTTCAGATCATCAGCAGAATAATGCAGCATGTGCAAAGGTTCAGCCCTGCAAGCCGGCTCGACAACAAGAGTCGCCTCCTTCTCCTGGATCATCGAACCAAGGGTGGACTTCCAAGTCTCCGTCTCCTACTCCTACAACTTACCCTGCAGTTCCAGTCATCAAAGAGGAAGTACCGCCGCCGCCGCCACCACCACCACCATCAACAACAACAACAACAGCTCGTGCAGCTGTTGTTCCAGCCATGAAAGAGCACGCGGTGCCACCGCGACTTCTCCAGCTGGTCTCGCTGTCATCACCATCTGCATCCACCACTGGGGATGAAGAGCAATGCAGATTGCCACCACATTCAGGCTCCTCGAGCATCTCCTCCCCCAAGACAAGCATGGCTTCCTCAGATACAAGCTCACCCAGCCCTCCCAAACCCGCAGCGGCAGGGAGCGACGCGGCCACACAGACGGATGATAAAGCGCGGTGGGACGACGTGAAGCTGCAGCACAGACAGGGCACAGCAAGAGCATCATCATCGCCGGAAGGGCCGGAGATCGTCGTGGACGAGGAATCCCGTTGCACGCGTGCGCCCGCAGGGGAGGACCAGCCTCGCAGCAGGAGGAGCGGGACCCTGCAGTCTCTGATACGGGCGGAGGCGGCCGGCAGGAGGAGGTGCCTTCCTCTGCCGGTGGAGGACGACAGGGCTGCTGCTGCTGCTGCTGCTGCCACGGGCGGCTCCGTCAGCGGTAGGCTGAAGCCGGCCAACCTGCTGATGCGCCTCATGGCCTGCGGGCCGAGCCACCCCGGCGGCTTCGGCTTGGTGCAGACGTCGTCGTACAAGCCGTGTTTCCCGCAGCTCGAGTACCCGGCGTCTCCGGAGCTGTCTCCTCTCGGCGCACTGAAGCCCGCAGAAAATTGCAGTGGCCGCCTGCTCGACAGTGCACTTAAACGCTCTTCTTCTTCGTCGCGCAGTCACCAGGAAGGGTACGCACGTAATGCCGATCGATCGCCGCCTTGGTTTACATCATTATCTATCTGTACATATTCATGCCTGCATACTTTTTCTCCATATATCGATCCTGAAGCACGTAACGCAATTGCAGAGTTATCTGCGAAGAAGAAGAAGCGTGGCCGAAAGGGTTTAACAACAACCTGTCGAGAAGCGCGAGCAAGAGGACGAGCGATCCGTCGTCGGGGAGGACGGCCTCTTGTTCAAAGGCGGTGTCGTTCCGGGACGAATAGGCGACGAAGATGGAAGAAATTAAGGTACAGAAAGTGGTGTGGTACTATGAAATTAAAATTAAATCTGTTTTGTGTCTCTGTTTTTTAGCATCTGTGTAGTCCATACTTGAGGATGTATGCAAATGCAATGCAACCAACTGATGATTAAGCACCGCAGGAAGGAACGCTTCAGGAGCTCATCCACTGCATAATGAATTGCTTCAACAAACTCAGCAGTACGTCCGGTTTGGAACTGGATGCAGCTATTCTTCTTCTTCTTTTCTTGTGTCTGTGAATTTAGTGCGGATCGGATGTAATAAACAGCACAAGATGTTGTCGACTCCCTCCGTTCCTGATTCTTGTTGTTGTTTGGACTAAAACCACCATGACAAGAATTATGGAACGGAGGGAGTAGCTAGTTATGTATGTTGGCAGTTGGTTGTTACAGAATGTAGCAGGTAGTACTATAGGTATATATGTTGGTAGTAACTTGTTGTTGTGAAAATAATAATGGAAATGTTGTTTGTTGTTGTACTAGTAATGAAGTTTTTTTTCTTTTGAAAAGAACATAGAAACTTTATTCATTTGCAATAACAAGTACGTACATCGTTTATGAGGAGGGGTACAGTTTCACTCAAGGGCTCCTCAAACCAGTTCAAAGATGAAGAAAATCTAGCTAACTTAGCAAGTTCATGTGCGACCATATTTGCTTCTCTATTACAATGCTTAAAATTTAGTAATGGGAAAAGTCACATGCTAAAAAATAACAATCGTCAAACACTGTCGCCGCTGTACTAGATGACCGTCCTCCATTGTTCATGGTTTCGATGACCTTCATGTTATCTGAGTTAATACTAAGCGGTTACAGCCCGCCCTTTGAGCAATAGATAGATCAGAACTGCACCAGCGTGGAGTAATGAAGTTTGCTTTGAGAGCAAGGAAGGAATGAAATTTGGTGGTCTAGTTAGTTACTACTCCTACCTCCCTCCTTGGCTAATAATACACTTAGTTGCTTGTGGAGTAGAAATGCAAGCTGAGATTCAGATCTGGCAGAGCAGTAGTTTTTGTCTACTCCACCGCTACCATCAGTGGCGTACAGTGTTTCACCTCAGCAGGGTAGGTACGTAGATACATACGTTGATGGACATACTACAGTATTAGCAGGTAGATAGCCAGCTGGTCTGTACCATTGTGTGTAAAAAATATATGCATTTCTTGGTTAATTGGCTCTTGGTTGGTACGTACCTTCGATAAAATAAGCTCATCTGTTAGCAGCCTGTATGTATCTACGTACTCCTTCCGTTCCATAGTGTACTGCATATTTTTGTAGGATAAACTATCGACATCTAAAACGCTAAATAAATAAATAAAATTATAACTGTAATCTGCATGATGAACCTAGTGATATTGATTTTTGTATTTTAATGATCGATATGTTTTCTTTAAAACTTTGTAAAACATGTGTATGGTTGACTTTGAGAAAACAAAATATGCACTGCTTTATGAAATAGAGGGCGGGTGGGATAAAAAATGACGAACACACACACGGGCAATTTTGGTTGTAACATACCGAATGAATGGATGGATGCTTCTGCTACTTTCTCCTAGCTAGTGGTAAATCTAAGAAAATGCCACCACCCCATAAACAAAACAAAACAAAACAAAAAAAGCAGCACAAATCAAAGGCAGGCAGCAATGTCATGTGGATCTTCCTTCCTATCTAATGATGGAGTTGGTGGCACTGCACTGGACTGGACCATATGCATGCATGGTTGATTTTTCAGCCTAAAATGGAGAAGCATGGTTGGTGTGGCACGTGTTTGATTATTGGCACAACACAAAGGCTGCTGCCAATCTCCATCGAGGTTTTGCCAATGTCAGATGCTTCATCTTTGTCGCGAGATCATATTCCATATATGCTCGTACATGTTCTCGCCCACCAATGTCAGATGCTTCATCTTCTGAGTGAACTCTGGGTCATCCAGCTCGCCGGGCGTCACTCGGGCTCTCCTATCTTCTTCATCAATATCTTCATGAATGGAGCCCTCAGTTTTGGGCAAATTGTTTTTCTTGGTTCCTTGATAAGATAAGGATCACGATATCCATCAAACTTTCGCTGAAAGGCACGGCATTTGCGTATATTTTTTATGGCATATTACTTTGTGGGAGAATGACAAGTTCTTCAGGAACACATGGTAATTTCAGGCAAAACAAGAATTTGCTGTAAAAGTTGCCATGTTCGCTTGAAAAGATTGCCATGCTCTAGGCAATACAATTGCCGCGAAAAATGTTTGTTTTTCCATCATTTCCCAGCAAACGGTTCACTGAATAACATTGCCCTAAAACAAACATGGTTGTTATCTGTTACCAACCTCCCTTTTTTTTGGGTGGGGTTAGCAACCTCCCTGTATGTATGTAACTCATGGATGATGGCTGAAACAAACGGTATATTCGATATGATGATGATGATGACGAAACGTAAAGTTAGAAGATGACGTAGCACGACATGTGTAATTAGGATTTGATTGCCACACACGGCCTGAGATGGGATCTACCCGTGCCCATGGACGGATCGATGGAGGGAGTAGTATCCAGCTGACGACGACACGCGTGACGAGGACATGTGGATGAATTGGGTGGATACCAAATGGACGGACTTGAATTGTCCATCTTAAGAATTTTGGTTGTACCATCGTAGTACAAGTAGTAGTACTGGTGGTAAATTTAAGAAATACCGCCATCCCCACCATAAAAAGAAGAAGAAAAACAAGCAGCAACACAAATTCGATGTGGATCTTCCCTCCTTCCTATGATACTCTTTGTACGGTGGAGTTGGGTTGGGTTGGAAGCACTTCACTGTACTGCAACGGTGGGCCGGTGTGGCACGTGTGTTTTTTTCCTTTTATTTTTATTGCAAACTTGATCCCCTGCTTATATTTCAAGATTAGTGGGGGAATGCCCACAAGATAATACATCAGGATAAGACAAGTGGCATCTAAGAGGGCCTAAGCGTGCGTGCACGATGACTGGCTTTAAATTAATACTTCCTCCGTCCGAAAACACGTCATCAAATTAATGCAGCCAGTGCTTTGTGCAACTGGATCCTTTTCTCTTTTTTTTCCTAGCCTTTGTTTTCCCTTGGCACTTTTGCCCTCTCATGTACCTTCCTAATCTCTAATGAAAAGGCAGAGCACCTGCCCGTTTACGTCAAAAAATCAAAATGGACAAAAAGAGATGTATCTAAAACTAAAATACATCTAGATACATCCCATTTTATTCATTTTTATGACAAGTATTTCCGGACGAAGGAAGTACATGTCAACTTTGTTAGATGGTGCAGCCCCCTAGGGAATTGTGTGGGTGGTGCACATCCTCAAGTTAAATTGTATGCCTAGGCATGCGTGCAAGATGGTTGGCTCTAAACTAATACTCCCTCCGTCCGAAATTATTTGTCACAGAAATGGATGTATCTAGACGTATTTTAATTGCAAATACATCCATTTTATCCACTTTTGAGACAAATAATGTGGAATGGAGGGAGTATATGTCAATTTGTTCCCATGGTGTAGCCAGCTAGGGAATCATGTGGGTGGGTGCACATTTTTAAGTGAAAATGTATATCTGTGTGTGTGTGTGTGATGAATGTCTCTAATTAATACTCCCTCCGTTTGGAAATACTTGTCATCAAAATGAATAAAAGGGGATATATCTAGATGTATTTTAGTTTTAGATATATCCTTTTTTGTCCATTTTGATGACAAGTATTTTCGGACGGGGGAAGTACATGCTAGCTATGTTCATGTGGTGCGGCCAATTAGGGAATCATGTTGGTAATGCACATTCTCCAGCTGAATTGTATGCCTGTGCTTGAGTGCACGATGACTCACTCTGAATGTACTCCCTCTGTCCCAAAACTCTTGTCTTAGATTTGTCCAAATACGGATGTATCAAGTCACGTTTTAGTATTAGGTACATCCGTATCTAGACAAATGTAAGACAAGAATTTTGGGACCGAGGGAGTACATGTTAATTTTGTTCACATGGTGTGGTGCTAGGGAATCGTGTGGGTGGTGCATTTTCTCAAGGTAAATTGTCTGCCTAGGCATGCGTGCATGATGACTGACTCTACATGAATACCCCCTCCGTTTTAATTTACTCTGCATATTAGGTTTGACTGAAGTCAAACTTTGCAAAGTTTGGCTAAATTTATAGAAAAAATATAAACATTTACCATAAAAAACCTATACGATGTAAAAGTACATTCAGTAATGAAACTAATGGTATTGATTTGTTATTGTATATGTTAATATTTTTGTTTATATATTTTGTCAAAGTTTACAAAGCTTGACTTTGACCAAAACTAACATGCGGACTAAATAAAAACGAAGAGTATATCTTAACTTCACATGATGCGGGCAGCTTGAGAATCGTGCGGGTGAAGCACATTCTCAAGCTTAAATTTTATGTATACCTAGGTGTTTGTGCATGATGACCGACTCTAAATTAATACATGTCAATTTTGTTCACATCTAGGAAATCATTTGGGTGGTGCTTATTCTCTAACTAAATTGTATGCCTAGGTGTGCATGCATGATGATTGACTTTAAATTAACAAATGTTAATTTTGTTCACTTGGTGCGCAGCCAGTAGTTAGGAAATAGGTGGTGCACATTCTCAAGCTAAATTGTATGCCTAGGCTTGTGTGCACGAAAAGTGTCTCTTTACCGAGGGAGTACAAGAATAAACCCCTTGTGTGTCTCTTTACACGTTTGCATAGTTCATCATGAACTAGCACCGCAGACCAGCTTATGAGTTGCTCCAAGAAACCCAGTACCTTGTTTGGGTAATCGTGCTATGAAACTTGGTGGGGTTCCTTTTGTGAATCAGCTGGCAATTTAGTGCGGAGGAAATAACACATATCCTTGATTAATTTGTACTCCCTCCGTTCCATAATGTAAGACATTTTTTGACACTACACTGCATCAAAAAACGTCAGACATTATAGGACGGAGGGAGTATTTATGTAGCTAGTTGTTACAGAAAGCAGTACCTTTGTTTTGAAGATAATAATAATGATAATCTTGTGCAGGATTAGTAATAAGAGAAGTTTGCTTTGAGATGAAGGAAGTAAGAGAGTTATTCTTTGGTCGTGTGTTTAGTTAGTTAGTTACTCTTGGTAGCTAATAAGTGGTTACTCTTGGTAGCTAATAAGTGGTTACTCTTTGGACTTTGGTGGTGTATGTATCCAAATAGTAGGAATGGTAGCTGAGATTCAGATCTGACAGCCATCACTCACTGCCACTCACTCACCGTATTAGAGACTCTCACTCTGCTCTACTCCACCAGTAGTAGGAGTATTTCATCAGTGTCTCTTGCTTGTTTTCTCATTCATTTTTTTGTCTAAAAGTAGAGAAATGTGTCCTTTCGATCTTCTTCTTTGCAACAAAAAGCAATGTAATCCATGGCTCCTTGATAAAATGCTGGATGTCGGTTCCTTGATAAAATAAATCTGGCAGCCCCTGTATGTAACATATGTGGTCGTCCGTTTATGCGATTCTTTTTAATTATATTTGGGTTGCTTTATGCTTCAGATGAACGTTTATAATATGATGATGATGAAACACTATGTTAGAAGATGACGTAGCACATCATGTGTAATTCGGATTTGATCGCCACACAGGGGTGGCCATGGACGGATCCATGGAGGGAGAAGTATCCAGCCGGCGACGACGCTCGAGACAAGGACATGGATTAGATGGATACCAAATGGACGGGCGGACTTCAATTGTCTGTACATCGTAGATGGGTGGATGTTAGCTAGAATTACAATTTTTCTAGTACATGGTGGTACAAATTAAGTAGTAGTAGTACTAGTGGTAAAATTAAGAAATGCCACCACCTCCAGCATATTAAAAATAAAAGGCAGCACAGCCAAAGCAGACAGCGATGTGAATCTTCATACGAAGGACTTGGGTTGGGGGCACTGCACTGCACTGCAATGATGGTTTGATTTTTCAACCTGAAATTGAGAAGTAGGGCGGCTCGTGGTCTGCTGCTTTACAATTGCTTGACTTGTTTTCGTGTGGGCCGGTGTGGCACGTGTTTGATTATTTGGCACAAAGGTGGCTATTGTCAGTCTCCATCGCCGCTTGGCCATACACGGCACATATCCAAGTACGTTCCACGCAAAAACTTATGCAGGATGTGTTGGGGAACGTAGTAATTTCTAAAAAATTCCTACGTACACGCAAAATCATGGTGATGGCATAGCAACGAAAGGGGAGAGTGTTGTCCACGTACCCTCATAGACCGTAAGCGGAAACGTTAGCACAACACGGTTGATGTAGTCGTATGTCTTCACGATCCGACCGATCCAAGCACCGAACGTACGGCACCTCCGAGTTCAGCACACGTTCAGCTCGATGACGATCCCCGGGCTCCGATCCAGCAAAGCTTCGGGGATGAGTTCCGTCAGCACGACGGCGTGGTGACGATGATGATGCTCTACCGGCGCAGGGCTTCGCCTAAACTCCGTGACGATATGACCGAGGTGGAATATGGTGGAGGGGGGCACCGCACACGGCTAAGGAACGATCCGTAGATCAACTTGTGTATCTGTGGGGTGCCCCCCTGCCCCCGTATATAAAGGAGCCAGGGGGGAGGAGGCGGCCGGCCAAGGAGGGCGCGCCAAGGGGGGAGTCCTACTCCCACCGGGAGTAGGACTCCCTTCTTTCCTAGTTGGAATAGGAGAAGGGGGGAAAGAGGAGGAAGAGGGGAAGGAAAGGGGGGGCGCCGCCCCCCTTCCCTTGTCCTATTCGAACTAGGAAGGGGAGGGGCGCGCGGCCCCCTCCTGCCTCCTTCCCTCTTCTCCCTCGAGGCCCATGTAGGCTCAATAACCCCCCGGGGGGTCCGGTAACTTCCTGGTACTCCGGTAAAATGCCGATTTCACCCGGAACGATTCCGATGTCCAAATATAGGCTTCCAATATATCGATCTTTATGTCTCGACCATTTCGAGACTCCTCGTTACGTCCATGATCACATCCGGGACTCCGAACAAACTTCGATACATCAAAACTTATAAACTCATAATAAAACTGTCATCGTAACGTTAAGCGTGCGGACCCTACGGGTTGGAGAACTATGTAGACATGACCTAGAACTATTCTCGGTCAATAGCCAATAGCGGAACCTGGATGCCCATATTGGTTCCTACATATTCTACGAAGATCTTTATCGGTCAAACCGCATAACAACATACGTTGTTCCTTTTGTCATCGGTATGTTACTTGCCCGAGATTTGATCGTCGGTATCCAATACCTAGTTCAATCTCGTTACCGGGAAGTCTCTTTACTCGTTCCGTAATGCATCATCTCGTAACCAACTCATTTGGTCACATTGCTTGCAAGGCTTATAATGATGTGCATTACCGAGAGGGCCCAGAGATACGTCTCCGACAATCGGAGTGACAAAACCTAATCTCAAAATACGCCAACTCAACATGTACCTTCGGAGACACCTGTAGTACTCCTTTATAATCACCCAGTTACATTGTGACGTTTGGTAGTACCCAAAGTGTTCCTCCGGTAAACGGGAGTTGCATAATTCTCATAGTTACAGAAACATGTATAAGTCATGAAGAAAGCAATAGCAATATACTAAACGATCAAGTGCTAGGCTAACGGAATGGGTCATGTCAATCACATCATTCTCCTAATGATGTGATCTCATTAGTCAAATGACAACACATGTCTATGGTTAGAAAACATAACCATCTTTGATTAATGAGCTAGTCAAGTAGAGGCATACTAGTGACTATATGTTTGTCTATGTATTCACACATGTATCATGTTTCCGGTTAATACAATTCTAGCATGAATAATAACCATTTATCATGATATGAGGAAATAAATAATAACTTTATTATTGCCTCTAGGGCATATTTCCTTCAGTCTCCCACTTGCACTAGAGTCGATAATCTAGATTACATAGTAATGATTCTAACACCCATGGAGTCTTGGTGCTGATCATGTTTTTCTCGTGAGAGAGGCTTAGTCAATGGGTCTGCAACATTCAGATCCGTATGTATCTTGCAAATTTCTATGTCTCCCACTTGGACTTGGTCCCGGATGGAATTGAAGCGTCTCTTGATGTGCTTGGTCCTCTTGTGAAATCTGGATTCCTTTGCCAAAGCAATTGCACCAGTATTGTCACAGAAGATCTTCATTGGTCCCGATGCACTAGGTATGACACCTAGATCAGTAATGAACTCCTTCATTTGCTGCTTCCAAAGCAGCTATGTACTCAGCTTCACATGTAGATCCCGCCACGACGCTTTGTTTAGAACTGCACCAACTTACAGCTCCACCGTTTAATAAAAACACGTATCCGGTTTGCGATTTAGAATCGTCCAGATCAGTGTCAAAGCTTGCATTGACGTAACCATTTACGACTAGCTCTTTGTCACCTCCATATACGAGAAACATATCCTTAGTCCTTTTCAGGTATTTCAGGATGTTCTTGACCGCTGTCCAGTGATCCACTCCTGGATTACTTTGGTACCTCCCTGCCAAACTTATTGCTAAGCATACGTCAGGTCTGGTACACAGCATTGCATACATGATAGAGCCTATGGCTGAAGCATAGGGAACATCTTTCATTTTCTCTCTATCTTCTGTTGTGGTCGGGCATTGAGTTTGACTCAACTTCACACCTTGAAGCACGGGCAAGAACCCTTTCTTTGCCTGATCCATTTTGAACTTTTTCAAAATTTTATCAAGGTATGTGCTTTGTGAAAGTCCTATTAAGCGTCTTGATCTATCTCTATAGATCTTGATGCCCAATATGTAAGCAGCTTCACCGAGGTCTTTCATTGAAAAACTTTTATTCAAGTATCCCTTTATGCTATCCAGAAATTCTATATCATTTCCAATTAATAATATGTCATCTACATATAATATCAGAAATGCTACAGAGCTCCCACTCACTTTCTTGTAAATACAGGCTTCTCCAAAAGTCTGTATAAAATCATATGCTTTGATCACACTATCAAAGCGTTTATTCCAACTCCGAGATGCTTGCATCAGTCCATAAATGGAACGCTGGAGCTTGCACACTTTGTTAGCACCTTTTGGATCAACAAAACCTTTTGGCTGCATCATATACAACTCTTCTTCCAGAAATCCATTCAAGAATGCAGTTTTGACATCCATTTGCCAAATTTCATAATCATGAAATGCAGCAATAGCTAACATGATTCGGACAGACTTAAGCATCGCTACGGGTGAGAAAGTCTCATCATAGTCAACTCCTTGAACTTGTCAAAAACCTTTCGCAACAAGTCGAGCTTTATAAACAGTTACATTACCATCAGCGTCAGTCTTCTTCTTAAAGATCCATTTATTCTCAATTGCTTGCCGATCATCGGGCAAGTCAACCAAAGTCCATACTTTGTTTTCATACATGGATCCCATCTCAGATTTCATGGCCTCTAGCCATTTTGCAGAATCTGGGCTCATCATCCCTTCCTCATAGTTCGTAGGTTCATCATGGTCAAGCAACATGACTTCCAGAATTGGATTACCGTACCACTCTGGTGCGGATCTTACTTTGGTAGACCTACGAGGTTCAGTAGAAACTTGATCTGAAGTTTCATGATCAATATCATTAGCTTCCTCACTAATTGGTGTAGTTGTCACAGGAACCGGTTCTTGTGATGAACTACTTTCCAATAAGGGAGTAGATACAGTTATCTCATCAAGTTCTACTTTCCTCCCACTCACTTCTTTCGAGAGAAACTCCTTCTCTAGAAAGGATCCGATTTTAGCAACAAAAATCTTGCCCTCAGATCTGTGATAGAAGGTGTACCCAATAGTCTCTTTTGGGTATCCTATGAAGACACATTTCTCCGATTTGGGTTCGAGCTTATCTGGTTGAAGTTTCTTCACATAAGCATCGCAGCCCCAAACTTTAAGAAACGACAACTTTGGTTTCTTGCCAAACCACAGTTCATAAGGCGTCGTCTCAACGGATTTTGATGGTGCCCTATTTAACGTGAATGCGGCCGTCTCTAAAGCATAACCCCAAAACGATAGCGGTAAATCAGTAAGAGACATCATAGATCGCACCATATCTAGTAAAGTACGATTACAATGTTCGGACACACCATTTCGTTGTGGTGTTCCGGGTGGCGTGAGTTGCGAAACTATTCCGCATTGTTTCAAGTGTAGACCAAACTCGTAACTCAAATATTCTCCTCCACGATCAGATCATAGAAATTTTATTTTCTTGTTACGATGATTTTCCACTTCACTCTGAAATTCTTTGAACTTTTCAAATGTTTCAGACTTGTGTTTCATCAAGTAGATATACCCATATCTGCTCAAATCATCTGTGAAGGTGAGAAAATAACGATACCCGCCGCAAGCCTCAACATTCATTGGACCACAAACATCAGTATGTATGATTTCCAACAAATCAGTTGCTCGCTCCATAGTTCCGGAGAACGGCGTTTTAGTCATCTTGCCCATAAGGCACGGTTCGCAAGTACCAAGTGATTCATAATCAAGTGATTCTAAAAGCCCATCAGTATGGAGTTTCTTCATGCGCTTTACACCGATATGACCTAAACGGCAGTGCCACAAATAAGTTGCACTATCGTTATCAACTCTGCATCTTTTGATTTCAACACTATGAATATGTGTATCACTACTATGAGATTCAATAAAAATAGACCACTTTTCAAGGGTGCATGACCATAAAAGATATTACTCATATAAATAGAACAACCATTATTCTCTGATTTAAATGAATAACCGTTTCGCATCAAGCAAGATCCAGATATAATGTTCATGCTCAACGCTGGCACCAAATAACAATTATTTAGGTCTAAAACTAATCCCGATGGTAGATGTAGAGGTAGCGTGCCGACCGCGATCACATCGATTTGGAACCATTTCCCACGCGCATCGTCACCTCGTCCTTAGCCAATCTTCGCTTAATCCGTAGTCCCTGTTTCGAGTTGCAAATATTAGCAACAGAACCAGTATCAAACACCCAGGTGCTACTGCGAGCATTAGTAAGGTACACATCAATAACATGTATATCACATATACCTTTGTTCACTTTGCCATCCTTCTTATCCGCCAAATACTTGGGGCAGTTCCGCTTCCAGTGTCCAGTCTGCTTGCAGTAGAAGCACTCAGTTTCAGGCTTAGGTCCAGACTTGGGTTTCTTCTCTTGAGCAGCAACTTGCTTGCTGTTCTTTTTGAAGTTCCCCTTCTTCTTCCCTTTGCCCTTTTTCTTGAAACTGGTGGTCTTGTTAACCATCAACACTTGATGCTCCTTCTTGATTTCTACCTCCGCGGCTTTTAGCATCGCGAAGAGCTCGGGAATAGTCTTGTTCATCCCTTGCATATTATAGTTCATCACGAAGCTCTTGTAGCTTGGTGGTAGTGATTGAAGAATTCTGTCAATGACACTATCATCAGGAAGATTAACTCCCAGTTGAATCAAGTGATTATTATACCCAGACATTTTGAGTATATGTTCACTGACAGAACTATTCTCCTCCATCTTGCAGCTATAGAACTTATTGGAGACTTCATATCTCTCAATCCGGGCATTTGCTTGAAATATTAACTTCAACTCCTGGAACATCTCATATGCTCCATGACGTTCAAAACGTCATTGAAGACCCGGTTCTAAGCGTAAAGCATGGCACACTGAACTATCGAGTAGTCATCAGCTTTGCTCTGCCAGACGTTCTTAACGTTGTCAGTTGCATCAGCAGCAGGCCTGGCACCCAGCGGTGCTTCCAGGACATAACTTTTCTGTGCAGCAATGAGGATAATCCTCAGGTTACGGACCCCGTCCGTGTAATTGCTACCATCATCTTTCAACTTTGCTTTCTCAAGGAACGCATTAAAATTCAACAGAACAACAGCACGAGCCATCTATCTACAAACAAACATAGATAAGCAAAATACTATCAGGTACTAAGTTCATGATAAATTTAAGTTCAATTAATCATATTACTTAAGAACTCCCACTTAGACAGACATCTCTCTAGTCATCTAAGTGATCATGTGATCCAAATCAACTAAACCATGTCCGATCATCACGTGAGATGGAGTAGTTTCAATGGTGAACATCACTATGTTGATCATATCTACTATATGATTCACGTTCGACCTTTCGGTCTCCGTGTTCCGAGGCCATATCTGTATATGCTAGGCTTGTCAAGTATGACCTGAGTATTCCGCGTGTGCAACTGTTTTGCACCCGTTGTATTTGAACGTAGAGCCTATCACACCCGATCATCACGTGGTGTCTCAGCACGAAGAACTTTCACAACGGTGCATACTCAGGGAGAACACTTCTTGATTATTAGTGAGAGATCATCTTAAAATGCTACCGTCAATCAAAGCAAGATAAGATGCATAAAGGATAAACATCACATGCAATCAGTATAAGTGATATGATATGGCCATCATCATCTTGTGCTTGTGATCTCCATCTTCGAAGCACCGTCGTGATCACCATCGTCACCGGCGCGACACCTTGATCTCCATCGTAGCATCGTTGTCGTTACGCCATCTATTGCTTCTACGACTATCGCTACCGCTTAGAGATAAAGTAAAGCAATTACAGGGCGTTTGCATTTCATACAATAAAACGACAACAATATGGCTCCTGCCAGTTGCCGATAACTTCGGTTACAAAATATGATCATCTCATACAATAAAATATAGCATCACGTCTTGACCATATCACATCACAACATGTCCTGCAAAAACAAGTTAGACGTCTTCTACTTTGTTGTTGCAAATTTTACGTGGCTGCTACGGGCTTTAGCAAGAACCGTTCTTACCTACGCATAAAAACCACAACGATAGTTCGTCAAGTTGGTGCTGTTTTAACCTTCGCAAGGACCAGGCGTAGCCACACTCGATTCAGCTAAAGTGAGAGAGACAAACACCCGCCAGCCACCTTTAAGCACGAGTGCTCATAACGGTGAAACCAGTCTCGCGTAAGCGTACGCGTAATGTCGGTCCGGGCCGCTTCATCTCACAATACCGCCGAACCAAAGTATGACATGCTGGTAAGAAGTATGACTTGTATCGCCCACAACTCACTTGTGTTCTACTCGTGCATATAACATCAACGCATAAAACCTAGGCTCGGATGCCACTCTTGTGGAACGTAGTAATTTCAAAAAATTTCCTACGTACACGCAAGATCATGGTGATGGCATAGCAACGAGAGGGGAGAGTGTTGTCCACATACCCTCGTAGACCGTAAGCGGAAGCGTTAGCACAACGCGGTTGATGTAGTCGTACGTCTTCACGATCTGACCGATCTAAGCACCGAACGTACGGCACCTCCGAGTTCAGCACACGTTCAGCTCGATGACGATCCCCGGGCTCCGATCCAGCAAAGCTTCGGGGATGAGTTCCGTCAGCACGACGGTGTGGTGACGATGATGATGCTCTACCAGCGCAGGGCTTCGCCTAAACTCCGCGACGATATGACCGAGGTGGAATATGGTGGAGGAGGGCACCGCACACGGCTAAGGAACGATCCGTAGATCAACTTGTGTATCTATGGGGTGCCCCCCTGCCCCCGTATATAAAGGAGCCAGGGGGGAGGAGGCGGCCGGCCAAGGTGGGCGCGCCAAGGGGGGAGTCCTACTCCCACCGGGAGTAGGACTCCCTTCTTTCCTAGTTGGAATAGGAGAAGGGGGGAAAGAGGAGGAAGAGGGGAAGGAAAGGGGGGGCGCCGCCCCCCTTCCCTTGTCCTATTCGGACTAGGAAGGGGAGGGGCGCGCGGCCCCCTCCTGCCTCCTTCCCTCTTCTCCCTCGAGGCCCATGTAGGCCCAATAACCCCCCGGGGGGGTTTCCGGTAACCTCCTGGTACTCCGGTAAAATGCCGATTTCACCCGGAACGATTCCGATGTCCAAATATAGGCTTCCAATATATCGATCTTTATGTCTCGACCATTTCGAGACTCCTCGTTACGTCCGTGATCACATCCGGGACTCCGAACAAACTTCGGTACATCAAAACTTATAAACTCATAATAAAACTGTCAGCGTAACGTTAAGCGTGCGGACCCTACGGGTTCGAGAACTATGTAGACATGACCTAGAACTATTCTCGGTCAATAACCAATAGCGGAACCTGGATGCCCATATTGGTTCCTACATATTCTACGAAGATCTTTATCGGTCAAACCGCATAACAACATACGTTGTTCCCTTTGTCATCGGTATGTTACTTGCCCGAGATTTGATCGTCGGTATCCAATACCTAGTTCAACATCGTTACCGGCAAGTCTCTTTACTCGTTCCGTAATGCATCATCCCGTAACCAACTCATTTGGTCACATTGCTTGCAAGGCTTATAATGATGTGCATTACCGAGAGGGCCCAGAGATACCTCTCCGACAATCGGAGTGACAAAACCTAATCTCGAAATACGCCAACTCAACATGTACCTTCGGAGACACCTGTAGTACTCCTTTATAATCACCCAGTTACATTGTGACGTTTGGTAGTACCCAAAGTGTTCCTCCGGTAAACGGGAGTTGCATAATTCTCATAGTTACAGGAACATGTATAAGTCATGAAGAAAGCAATAACAATATACTAAACGATCAATTGCTAGGCTAACGGAATGGGTCATGTCAATCACATCATTCTCCTAATGATGTGATCCCATTAATCAAATGACAACACATGTCTATGATTAGGAAACACAACCATCTTTGATTAATGAGCTAGTCAAGTAGAGGCATACTAGTGACTATATGTTTGTCTATGTATTCACACATGTATCATGTTTCCGGTTAATACAATTCTAGCATGAATAATAAACATTTATCATGATATGAGGAAATAAATAATAACTTTATTATTGCCTCTAGGGCATATTTCCTTCAGGATGAAATATGGCGGCGGCTTTGAATTTGCTTCTCTGCTCTTTAATTTGTCTATAAGAATATACCCTTTGGATCCTTGCAATGAGAAAACAACAATTGTATTGTTTGTGTCCTTCATCCTTGCACTGAAAAGACAAAGAATGGTTCCTCCATGGTTAATTGTAGATAGAACAAAAACTGGCTACTGCCCCGGGGCAAATAAATAAAACCTCGCTTGGCTGAGCTGCTGGTTTGTCTATATTATGTATGCAACTCATTGATGGTACTTCCTCCATCCCAGAATATAAGATCGTTTCTCAAGCTAACATAGCTTGAGAAACGATCCTATATTATGAAACGGAGAGAGTAGTAAAAAGAATAAGCTAAATAAAACATGATGATGAAATGGGTGACAAAATGTAACATATAAAGATGAGGTGATAGCAGGACATGCGTCTGTATTTGAGGTTTGATCGTCACACCTACACCCACACCCTTGGAGCAATCCACCGATGGAGCCGCCGGCGACATGTGGTGTGTCCGTGAGAGGGACGGCCGTTGAGATCTTCTATAATATTGTACGGTATTGTGATGCCGATGACATACACGATCTGGTCCACACAGCAGCAGACGTATTGTACTGCACGGTGCGTTACTGCATATCCTGATGAACATGGAGATGGAGATAGGGACATGGAGATGGATGGGTACCAAATGAACGGTTCAATTGTTTGTACCAAACGGCCGGATGTGTGGGTGGATAGATTTCTTGTACTACGTGGTACTCTCTCTACTACTAGTGGTAAATTTAAGAAATGCCACCACCACCATAAAAAGAGATCAAGGCAGACAGCGATGTGGATCTTTGGGTTTGCCTGATTTTTCAACCTCTCTCTTCACTTTTGTGCTTGACTTGTTGTGTTGTGGCACGTGTTTGCTTACTTACCGGGGACAAAGCCGAGCTACAGTCTTCAGTCCCCATCGCCGCTTTTGCAACATATACACGGTACATATTGCACCACATGTCACTCTCACTTGTGGAAAGTATTGTCCATGCCACATGCATGAGGAAAGACTATTCTTCCCTCGATGTGGTTCTCATTCAAGTTTGAATCTTCAATCTAGTACTGGTGCTCTGATTCCCCTCCTCCTAGGATGGGATGCTGGACACACACTTTTTTCTTTCCTTTTTCTTTCTTTTTAATCCCAAACACAAAAATTTCAACAAAAGTTATGTTGCAAAGATTTATTGTCCTCATTATATATAGTAGCTAATTATCAGTATGTGAGACGTTCCCGTCGACTGCGAGACGCCTGTGATGACTTCGTAAAATCAGGAAATGCTATGCCGGCTCAATCTCTCGCAGGTGCTCATAGGGGTAGGGTGTGCGTGCGTGCGTGCGTTCATAAGGATGAGTCTATGCTCGTGTATGCGAGTGACTTCGATTGTATTGTGTCAAAAAAAAAAACTTTACATGGCAACCGCGCGCGCGGGGTGGGGGAGGAGGTATAGAATTTTAGATTTTTTTATGCTTTCATAACATTTGCTTTGATTTGAGTATGAGTAAGGAAACACATGATTTTTTTTTGATTTGGTTGAGGTTTTAGTCATATTTGATTTGATTTGTTTTGGTCATACTTGTTACAAGTGTCAGACGTTTTAGTAACATGATTAATTTGATGTGCTCTGGTGACTCTAGGGCAATTACGGCTTCCTTGCCTCTTGTTGGCGTCGCCGCGAGGTCCTTAGGGTGTTTGGAGGGCTCCTGCTCCGCTTTTAGGTGTCTTTTTCTATTTTGTTAGGGTTTGTGTTTGAGCAACGAGGCTGGGTTCTCATCGTCTAGCCCTTGTTCGTGCAGTGTGTCCAGTATCGCCGGGGGATGTGTGGATGTGTGTCTCCGACTGATGTAGCGGGACTCAATTGGCGTTTCTTTTTGGTGGATCCATTTGGACCTAGTCTCTGTTCGTCTACATTCGTGTGTCTACAACTTATATCCATCTGATCTACGCTTCTTTTCATCGGCGCGGTTGTTGCTCTCGGTGCGTTGGTGTTGCTGTGAGACTTTACAACGACGACTCCCTAACTATCTACTACGATAAGATTTATCCGGATCAGGTGAGGAAGAAGTCATGACAGAGGCGCGCCTTCGATTTGGTCCACGGATCTGATTGTAATTTTTGTTATTTGCAGTGTTCCTCATATATACTGCCGGTATGGAAAAATGATGAATAGATCAAAGATTTTTCCATCCTAAAGAAAGAAAAATGGAAAGGCACGTAGCATAGTCCAATGGTGTGTTGGAGGATGCTGGTTTTATACGCGTGACCTCTTTGGTTGCACCATACACGTACACGTACGGTTCGTTTTGTTTATACGTACATACAACAAGGATAATACCCTCCCTCCCGGCCGTATCTTTGGCATCCTCACTCAGATTATTATGCCGAGAGCGTTGGAGGAATCCAGTCCCCAAGATTCCTCGTCCCCTTCCCCTTCCCCTCCGCCTCCGCCTCCGGCCGGCCACCGCCAACACACCCCGACCAGTCCATATCCACCCTGCTACTCATACCACTAGTGGGGAGTAGCGGCGACGGAGGGAGCAACCAACCGAACCAGCCCAAAGATTTGTTTTTTTTTTCTTTTTTTGCGAGAGAGCAAGAGGGATGGGGATCCCGAGCCCGAGCGACGAGGTGGTCCAAATCGTGCACGGGGACGGCGCGGGGGACCCGACGGTGGTCACGGTGAGCTGCCCGGACAAGACCGGCCTGGGCTGCGACCTCTGCCGCCTCGTCCTCCTCTTCGGCCTCAACGTCCACAAGGGCGACATGAGCACCGACGGCCGCTGGTGCTACATCGTGCTCTGGGTCGCCGCCTCGCGCCGGGGCCGGCCCCCCGTCGCATGGGACCTCCTCAAGGAGCGCCTCGTCGAGCTCTGCCCCGTCCCAGCGCCCTTCGGCGTCGACACCGCCTACCTCGCCGCCGCCGGCCTCCGGGGAGACGGCCTCGCGCTTGCCGCCGGGGAGCCCCGGGTGTTCCTGCTCAAGTTCTGCTGCTACGACCGGATGGGCCTCCTCCACGGTAACTACTACTGTCTACTTTGCTAGATAAATTTCTTCAGTTCACCTGCCTTCCGCTTCAGATTTTTACTAGGGTATGCTTGCCAACGAACCGCCTAATTGGTTAATTCAATTTCTCCGCAGCTTCTTTCTAGGTACTGCTTGATCGATGCTGTCTATGTCAGATGCCGTTTTACAGGAAATTACTATTTTGTTTGGCACTAGTGACTAGTGTATGATATTACTGACTGACTGACTGACTGACTGAAGAAAACATACATGTGTTTCCCCCCTATGACTCGCCTGATCGGACATCCGAGCCCTCCGGATTACATTGACTATTGACTGACTTTCTTCTATGGTTTCTTGTGGGACTATCATTCATTAGTCTCCTGGTAGACCGCTCACAGACGCAACCGGAGGAATTCACATGTTTATCTACCATGATATAATCGATGTGTATTCTTGTGGGTCAACTTCATTTCGCACTAGTATTGTTTGGCACCTCAATTCCTGCCAAGAAAATTGTAGTATTAGCTTAGGATGTGTAGTCCTCACTTGGAGGTCTTGATGGGCATGTTTGAGAAATGTTTTTCCTAGTGAAAGAGCATGACAGGATTCAGAATGTGTTAAAAAGAAATGTCTAATCCAGACCTGCCTGCTGGGAATTATGTGTTTTGCAGACGTGACATGCGTGCTGTGCGAGATGGAGCTCACGATTAGGAGGGTCAAGGTCTCCACCACGCCCGACGGCAGAGTCATGGACCTTTTCTTCATCACCGATGCTAGGTCCATTTCTTATCTCCTCATACATCTTTTTCGGTGCCTCATATAGGTTCTTCTATGTGTCAATCCCATATAAAAAAGTATTTGTTCCAAACTTTTTTTTACTGCTGGTTAAACAATGCTCTCTGTTCTGAAGTGATATGGTATTGTCTGAGGATATGCATAATTTTCCTTGCGATATTACGATGAGAGTATATGATTCTCTATAACTCGTCAATTACTTGCCTGAGCAGTATGAAGTTGTTAACTCACATTTTTTTAGTTTATCAAGCTATCTTCAGTTGTGTACTTTATGTTCAGCAAGGTCCATCATTTGAAGCACAGGATTCCTTTTGGTTTTATCTTCAGTATTTCATACCTTTGTCTTTCTGACGGTAAATGAACGGATACCTCGTGCAATGATTTCAGGGAACTTCTACACACAAAGAGCAGGAGGGAAGAGGCCTATGAAAAGCTGCAGAGCGTCTTAGGCGACTCCGTGACGAGTTGTGAAATAGAATCCGCGACAGAGGACATGTCTTCTTGCCTCCAAGCTTCAGCGTTGCTGTCGCCTCTTGTCCCGGAGCAGATGTTCAGCGAGGTAGATGTCATTGAGGAGCAGTCGAGCCGCTCGAGGTCCGACAGTAGACTGTCGGTCACAATGGACAACTCCCTCAGCCCTGTGCACACCCTGATTCAGATCCAGTGCGGCGACCACAAAGGCCTCCTGTACGACATCATGAGAACAGTCAAGGACTGCAATATCCAGGTAATAACAGTAGCAGTATATAGAAGCACATTTTTGTCTTATTTCTTTGGGAGATGTATTCTGACTAGTTTGCTGTCAGATTTCGTATGGTCGGTTCTACGCGGGACAGAAGGGCCGGTGTGAGGTGGACCTGTTCGCGGTGCAGTCTGACGGGAAGAAGATCCTCGACCAGCAGAAACAGAGAAGCATGTGCTCCCGCCTGAGGACGGAGCTCCTGCGGCCACTCCGCGTGGCGCTGGTGAACCGGGGCCCCGATGCGGAGCTCCTGGTGGCGAACCCGGTGGAGGTGTCCGGGAAGGGCAGACCCCTGGTGTTCTACGACATCACGCTCGCGCTCAAGAACCTCCATAGACGAGTCTTCTTGGTAAACCATGTTCATTCCTATCTGACAACTACACACGTCGCTCTTATCGGTTGTCCATTAACATAACCAAACATTTCTTTGATGAATGGTTTGCAGGCCGAGATCGGGAGGCACGTGGTGGACGACAGGGAGTGGGAGGTGTACAGGGTGCACCTAGGTGAGGACGACCAGGAGCTCTCGTGCTCGGTGCGGAGCAAGATCGTCGACGGCGTCACCAACATGCTCATGGGCTGGGACTGACTGACCGACTGGTCTCACGATGCATCTTCCTTGACCTTCGGTCTTGTTGCAAAAGACAGGGACCGGCTTAATTTGTTTGTTTTGTGTAAAGTAGGCGCCATCGACTCGTTGTACATAGGGAGTGATGTTGATGGTGCTGCTTCTGTTGTAAATTAAGTGGCTTCAAGTTGTGCTTCACTGCCTAGTTAGTTCATACTGCATCAGTCTGAAATACTTGCCTTGTGTTGTTGTTAGGCAATGAAATGATGGTGCATAGACCTGTGTTGTTGTATCTCAAGTATGTAGTGTATCTTTGCCCAGCTCAGCTGGTGGACTAGTATTAGCTATAGCTAGTGATTAGCACACTAGGGCAAATTAAGGAAGTGATTCTGACAATACTACTAATAGTTGGCAATGCTTGTTGATTTTATTATTTTTATTTAGATAAAAACTTTACACTTTTGTGATCAACAACGGAAGCATCAAAAGAAACAACATACATCCATACAAACTTACATTTTTCTTTGCGGGGATACAAACTTACACTTTTGTGATGCAGTTTCAATGCAAAGTTCTGTGCAAGTTTTTGAAGTTTGTTTTCCTTTCTGAAGGGTAATTTCGTTGCCACTAATTTATTATTACATAGAAAACTTCATTATTTTGATTTTGATTAAGTGTTTATTTTATTTTATTTTTATTTAAGGACAATACCAATGCTATCAATGTATTCCTTCTTAGGAAACTTCCTTTTGTGAAATTTCACTATTGTATAATTCATTTCCTCTTATGAAACTTCTTATTGCGAAAATTCCACTATTATATGCTTGTTCTTGCGTATGATAAAAAAAGCAATTTTTGTGTAAAATTTGACACTATTTGCTAACTTTATTAGAACAGATTATTATTCGGATTTTGTTCCATTTTATTTCATTTTTCTTCTTCTTTAAGATTAAGTATGAATGCCAATTTATTCCTTCTGAGGATGTACAATTAAATGTTTATTTTTGCATATTATGAAAAGCACAATTTCTGTGTAAATTTTATGCAAATTTTGTCATTATTTGTTTCACCTTTTTCTTCTTAAATGGTAACTACAATGTTATTAATTCATTCCTTCCTAAGAAACATTCTTTTGCGAAATTCCTCTATTACATGTGAGTACTCATTATATGTTTATTCTTGCATATTAAAAAAAACATAATTTCTGTAAAAAATATGTTCAATTTGTCATCTTTTTATATTCTTTTTCCCAAGGGTAATAGTAATCTCACTAATTCGTTTGTTCTTAGAAAATTTCATTTATATTTTTTTGTTTTTTTATTTCATCTTCTTTCTTCTTTAAGGGTGATATCAATGCCACTCTAACTCATTCCTTATTATGAAATTTCTTTTTGAGAAATTCCACCCTTATGCTTGTTCTTGCATATGAGAAAAGAACACAATTTTTATATACATTTTGTCACTGTTTAATTTAATTGATTTTATTTTATTTCTTCTTAAAGAGTAATGCTAGT
>NC_057804.1:1410192-1413554 GCF_018294505.1 Triticum aestivum
TCTCACGGAACTTTTTTTTGGGAAAATTCCACTATTATACATTTATTCTTCTATATTAAGAAAAAGCGTAATTTCTATGTAAATTATGTGTCAATATTTTCATTTTTCTTTCTTTCTTTACGATCAAATATCAATTCCACTAACTGATTCCTTCTTAGGGAACTTTTTTTTGTGAAAATTCCACTATTATATGTTTATTCTTGCATTTTTGAAAAAGCATAATTTCGATGTAAATTATGTATAAATATTTTCATTTTTCTTTCTTTCTTTGAGATCAAATATAAATTCCACTAACTGATTCCTTCTCACGGAACTTTTTTTGCGAAAATTCCACCATTATATGTTTATTCTTGCATATTATGAAAATGCATAATTTCGATGTAAATTATGTGTAAGATCAAATATAAATGCCACTAACTTATTCCTTCTTAGGGAACTTTTTTTGCGAAAATTCCACTATTATTTGTTTATTTGTGCATATTATGAAAAAGCATAATTTGTATGTAAATTATGTGCAATTTTTGTCATTTTCTATTTTCTTTATTTCCAATGGGTAATAATAATGCCACTAATTCATTCGTTCTTAGACAATTTCATTATTTTATTTTATTTTTCTCTTGTTTAAGTATAACTAGCACATATGCCCGTGCGTTGCAACGAGAAATTTAATGTTTTGTGCAAACAAAATGTCCCATAGCACCGGATTCACTATGAAGAACATGTTGCAACGCAATATCCATCTACGAAATGAACATAAAAAATAGGATGCAATTTGCCACGTTCATATTTTGTCTGCCGGGTATAATCTCCCACTAATTCCATTTAAATATAATCGTTCTATTAATTACCATGATGTCCTCACCCGTTTGTCGAGAATCAAATCCTTCATTTTTTCAAAGGCAAATCTTTCCTTTTCTGTTTTAGTAGCCCCACCACATCGGATCCATCCTTTTAATTATTCTAACTTTTTATCTTAAATCCTTCTTTTAAGTAGCCCCATCGATTTGAATATATTCTATTTATTAAGCCCACAATTTTTCTTTTAGTTATTCCACCGGTTTACCCATAATCCTTTCTTCAATTAGTCACATCCGTTTAAATATTCTACTTAAGCCCACAATCCTTTCTTTAATTAGCTTTCCCTAAACATGAGGTCTGCTCTTCTTTGTATTAACCATCTGTTGGTTGATTCCTGGGGCCGCTCAAATATTTACTGATCGGAATCATTGTAAAAGAGCGAGTTGGGATTAGTAAACGTGAAAGATGCATTGCTCGTTGGTTGTTACGCTGAAGAGCCGGTCAGTAGGTCCTCTGTTCAATTTCCACAAAGTTGATTTATTTTGACCCAATTATTTTTTGCAGTCTCTATGGAAGCCCATAGAAGGCCCATCAATGTATACGTACCTGGCCCAGATGGCTTAGTGTGTGTAGAGCAAATCGTACGAAAAACATTAGCGTGCACTCAAATAAAATGAAAAGGACTACCAAACCAAGAATATCTATTACCTTTAATAGTAGCTATAGATATAGATATCAATGCCACTCTAATTCGTTCCTTATTATGAAACTTATTTTTGAAAATCTTCATTATTATATGCATGTTCTTGCATATGACAAAAAATGTATTTTTTGTGCAATTTTTCTCACTACTTGCTATAATTTTTAAAAGGTAATAGTCCACGAAATGAGTTAGAATTGGCCAAAACTGTGAGTGCTGACGACGGACACGTAAACGCACCCTGGGGATGGTCAATCATGGAAATCGCTTTGGCACCCCAAAACGATGAGTAATAGTGCTCGAAACGGTCCAGAATCGGTCAAAATTG
The DNA here is from genome assembly GCF_018294505.1 of Triticum aestivum. Taxonomy (NCBI): domain Eukaryota; kingdom Viridiplantae; phylum Streptophyta; class Magnoliopsida; order Poales; family Poaceae; genus Triticum; species Triticum aestivum. The sequence goes on from NC_057804.1 coordinate 1,412,019, forward strand.
TGAGTGTTCATGACCAACACATAAAGGCACCTCGGGGTTCGTCAATTGTGGAAATCACCCCGGGACCCAAAAATGAGTAATAGTCCAAGAAACGGGTCAGAATCGGCCCAAACTGCGATTGTTGATGACCGACACGTAAGCACATCTTGGGGTTCGAGAACCATGAAAATCGCATTGGGACCCAAAAACGGAGAGTAATAGTCCATGAAACGGTTCAAAATCGGCCCAAAACAATGAGTGTTGATGACGGACATGTAAGCATGCCTTGGGGTTCAACAACCATGGAAATCGCTTTGGGACCCAAAAACGGTGAGTAATAGTCCACAAAACACGTCAGAATCGACAAACCGCGAGTGTTGATGACCGACACGTAAACGCACCCCGGGGTTCGTCAGTTGTGGAAATCACTTCGGGACCCTAAAACTGTGAGTAATAGTCCACGAAACGGGCCAAAATCGGCAAAAGCTATGAGTATCGATGACCGACACGTAAGCGCATCTTGGGGTTCAACAACTATGGAAATCGCTTCGTGACCCCAAAACGGTGAGTAATAGTCCACGAAACAGGTCAGACTTGGCGAAAACTGTGAGTGTTGACAACGGACATGTAAACGCACCCCGGGGATCGACAATCGTGGAAATTGCTCTATGACCCCAAAACAGTGAGTAATAGTCCATGAAACGGGCCAGAATTGGCGAAAACTGTGAGTGTTGATGACCGACATGTATACGCACCCGGGGTTCGTTAATCGTCGAAATCACTCTGGGACCCCAAAACAATGAGTAATAGTCCATGAAATGAGACAGAATCGGTCAAAACTGTCAGTGTTGATGACCGATACGTAAACGCACCCCGGGGTTTGTTAATCACGAAAATCACTCCGGGACCCCAAAACAGTGAGTAATAGTCCATGAAATGTGCCAGAATCGGCCAAAACTATAAGTGTTGATGATCGAGACGTAAACGCACCCGGGGGACCCAAAACAGAGAGCGAGTGTTGATGACCGACACGTAAGCACACCTTGGGGTTCGACAACCATGGATATCGCTTCGGGACCCAAAAACGGTGAGTGATAGTCCACGAAACGGGCCAGAATCGACCAAAACTATGAGTGTTGATGACCGACACGTAAACACACCCCGAGGTTCGTTAATTGTGCAAATCACTCTGGGACCCCAAAAGAGTGAGTAATTGTCCACGAATCGGGCCAGAATCGGCCAAAACTGTGACAATTGATGACCGACACGTAAACGCACCCGGGGTTTGTTAATTGTGGAAATCACTACGGGACCCGAAAACAGTGAATAATAGTCCATGAAACGAGCTAGAACCGGCCAAAACTATGAGTGCTTATGACCGACACGTAAACGCACCCCGGGGTTTGTTAATCGTGGATATCACTCCGGGACCCCAAAACAGTGAGTAATAGTCCACGAAACAGGCCAGAATCGGCCAGAACTATGAATGTCCACGTCCGACACGTAAGCGCACCCCGGGGTCTGTTAATTGTGGAAATCACTCCGGGACCCAAAAAC
>NC_057804.1:1414256-1427795 GCF_018294505.1 Triticum aestivum
TCACGGGGTTTGTTAATCATGGAAATCACTCCGGGACCACAAAACAGTGAGTTATAGTCCATGAAACGGGCCAGAATCGGCAAAAACTGTGAGTGATGATGACCGACACGTAAGCGCACCTTGGGGTTCGATAACCATGGATATCGCTTCGGGAGCCCAAAACAGTGAGTGATAGTCCATGCAATGGGCCAGAATCAGCCAAAACTAAGAGTGTTGATGACCGACACGTAAATGCACCCCGGGGTTCGTTAATCGTGGAAATAACTCCGGGACGCCAAAAGACTGAGTAATAGTCCATGAAACGGGCCAGAATCGGCCAAAACTGTGACTGTTGATGCCCTACACGTAAACGCACCCCGGGGTTCGTTAATTGTGGAAATCACTCTGGGACCCAAAAATAGTGAATAATAGTCCACGAAACGGGCCTGAATCGGCCAAAATTGAGAGTGCCGATGACCGACATGTAAACGCACTCTAGGGTTCGTTAATCGTGGAAATCACTCCGGGTCCCCAAAACATTGAGTAATAGTCCACGAAACGGGCAGAATTGGCCAAAGTTGTGAGTATTGATGACTGACACGTAAACGCATTCTGGGTCATTAATCACGGAAATCATTTCGGGACCCCAAAACAGTGAGTAATATTCCACGAAACAGGCCAGAATCGGCAAAAACTATGAGTGTTGATGACCGACACGTAAGCGCACCTTGGGGTTCGAGAACCATGGATATCGCTTCAGGACCCCAAAATGGTCAGTGATACTCCACGAAACGGGTCAGAATCAGCCAAAACTGTGAGCATTGATGACCGATACGTAAACGCACCCCGGGGTTTGTTAATCATGGAAATCACTCCGGGACCCCAAAACATTGAGTAATAGTCCATGAAACGGGCCAGAATTAGCCAAAACTATGAGTGTTGATAACCGACACGTAAGCGCACCCCGGGGTCCGTTAATCGTGGAAATCATTTCGGGACTCCAAAATGTGAGTAATAGTCCAAGAAACGGGCTAGAATCGGCCCAACCTGCGATTGTTGATGATGGACACGTAAGCACACCTTGGGGTCCGACAACCATGGAAATCGCTTTGGGACCCAAAAACTGTGAGTAATAGTCCACGAAATGGTTCAGAATTGGCCAAAACTATGAGGGTTGATGACGGAGACGTAAATACACCTTGGGGTTCGACTACCATGAAAATCGCTTTGGGACACAAAAATGGTGAGTAATAGTCCACGAAACGGGTCAAAATCGATAAAAACCGCGAGTGTTGATGACCAACACGTAAACGTACCCCAGGGTTCGTCAATCGTGGAAATCACTTCGGGACCCCAAAACTGAGTAATAGTCCACGAAACGGTTCAGAATCTGCCCAAACTGTCAGTCTTGACGACCAACATATAAGCGCACCTTGGGGTTCGACAACCATGGAATCGCTTTGGGACCCAAAAAACGGTGAGTAATAGTCCACGAAACAGTTATGAATTGGCCAAAACTATGAGTGTCGATGACGGACACGTAAACACACCTTTGGTTTCGACAACCATGGAAATCGCTTTGGGACCCGAAAATTGTGAGTAATAGTCCACGAAACGGGTCAGAATCGATAGAAACCGCGAGTGTTGATGACCGACAAGTAAACGCACCCCGAGGTTCGTTAATCATGGAAATCACTTCGGGACCCCAAAATTGAGTAATAGTCCACGAAACGGGTCAGAATCGGTCCAAACTGTCAGTCTCGACGACCAACATATAAGCACGCCTTGGGGTTCGACAACCATAAAAATCGCTTTGGGACCCCAAAACGGTGAGTAATAGTCCATGAAACTGGCCACAATCGACCAAAACTGTGAGTGTTGATGACCTACACGTAAGTGCACCTTAGGGTTCGACAACCATGGATATCGCTTCGGGACCCCAAAACGGTGAGTGATAGTCCACAAGACGGGCCAGAATCAGCCAAAACTGTGAGTGTTGATGACCGACACGTAAACGCACATCGGGGTTCATTAATGATGGAAATCACTCCGGGACCCCAAAACGGTGAGTAATAGTCCATGAAACGAGCCAGAATCGGCCAAAACTGTGAGTGTTGATGACCGATACGTAAACGCAACCCGGAGATCGTTAATCGTGGAAAACACTTCGGGACCCCAAAACAGTGAGTTATAGTCCACGAAACGGGCCAGACTCATCCAAAACTGTGAGTGTTAATGACCAACACGTAAACGCACCCCAGGGTTCGTTAATCGTGGAGCACCCCGGTGTTCGTTAATCATGGAAATCACTCCGGGACCTCAAAATAGTGAGTAATAGTCTATGAAACAGGCTAGAACTGGCCAAAGCAGTTAGCGTTGATGACAGACACGTAAGCGCACCCCGGGGTTCGTTAATCGTGGAAATTACTTCGGGACCCCAAAACAGTGGTTATAGTCCACAGAACGGGCCAGAATTGACCAAAACTATGAGTGATGATGACTGACACGTAAGCGCATCTTGGGGTTCGACAACCATGGATATCGCTTCGGGACCCCAAAACAGTGAGGATAGTCCACGAAACGGGCCAGAATCGGCCAAAACGGTGAGTGTTGATGACCGACACGTAAACGAAGCCCGGGGTTCGTTAATCGTGGAAATTACTCCAGGACCTCAAAACAGTGAGTAATAGTCCACGAAACGGGCCAGAATCGGCCAAAACTATGAGTGTTGATGACCGACACGTAAGCACATCTTGGGGTTCAACAACTATGGAAATCACTTCGAGACCCAAAACGGTGAGTAATAGTCGATGAAACGGGTCAGAAATGGCCAAAACTGTGAGTGTTGTTGACCGACACGTAAACGCACCCTGGGGATCATCAATCGTGGAAATCGCTCTGGGACCCGAAAATAGTGAGTGTTGATGATCGACATGTAAGCTCACCTTGGGGTTCGATAACCATGGATATCGCTTCGGAACCCCAAAACGGTGAGTGATAGTCCACAAAACGGGCCAGAGCCGGCAAAAACTATGAGTGTTGATGACCGACACGTAGACGCACGCGGGGTTTGTTAATCAGGGAAATCACTCCGGGACCCCAAAACAGTGAGTAATAGTCCATGAAACAGGCTAGAATCGGCCAAAGCTATGAGAGTTGATGACCAACACGTAAACACACGCCGGGGTTCGTTAATCGTGGAAATCACCCCGAGACCCCAAAACAGTGAGTAATAGTCCACGAAACGGGCTAGAATCAGCCAAAGTTGTGAGAGTTGATGACTGATACGTAAACTCACCCCGGGGTTCGTTAATTGTGGGAAATCACTCTGGGACCAGAAAACAATGAGTAATAGCCCACGAAACAGGCCAGAATCGGCCAACACTATGAGTGATGATGACCGACACGTAAGCACACCTTGGGGTTCGACAACTATGGATATCACTTCGGGACCCCCAAACGGTGAGTGATAGTCCACGAAACAGGCTAGAATTAGCAAAAACTATGAGTGTTGATGACCGACACGTAAACGCACCTCGGGGTTCATTGATCGTGGAAATCACTCCGCGACCCCGAAACGGTGAGTAATAGTCCATGAAATGGGCCAGAATCGGCCAAAACTGTGAGTGCTGATGATCAACACGTAAACGCAACCCGTGGTTCGTTAATCATGCAAATCACTCCGAGACCCCCAAACAGTGAGAATAGTCCACGAAACAGGCCAGAATCGGCAAAAGATGTGAATGTTGATGACTGACACGTAAACGCATCCCGGGGTTCATTAATCATGGAAATCACTCCGGGCCCACAAAACAGTGAGTTATAGTCCACGAAACGGGCCAGAATCGACCAAAACTGTGAGTGATGATGACCGACACGTAAGCGCACCTTGGCGTTTGATACGTCTCCAACGTATATACTTTTCCAAACTCTTTTGCCTTTGTTTTGGACTCTAACTTGCATGATTTGAATGAAACTAACCCGGACTGACGCTGTTTTCAGCAGAACTGCCATGGTGTTGTTTATTGTGTAGAAAACAAAAGTATTGGCGAAAGAATCAAGGTCAGGGGGCCCACACCCTGTCCACGAGGGTGGGGGCACGCCCTCCCCTTTGGCGCGCCCCCTATCTCATGGGCCCCCTGGAGCTCCGCCAACTTCAACTCCAACTCTATATATTCCGTTTCACGGAGAAAAAAATTAGAGAGAAAGTTTCATCGCGTATTACGATACGGAGCCGCCGGCAAGCCCTAACCTCTCTCGGGAGGGCTGATCTGGAGTCCGTTCAGGGCTCCGGAGAGGGGGATTCGTCGCCGTCGTCATCATCAACCATCCTCCATCATCAATTTCATGATGCTCATCGCCGTGCGTGAGTAATTCCATCATAGGCTTGCTGGACGGTAATGGGTTGGATGAGATTTACCATGTAATCAAGTTAGTTTTGTTAGGGTTTGATCCCTAGTATCCACTATGTTCTGAGATTGATGTTGCTATGACTTTGCTATGCTTAATGCTTGTCACTAGGGCCCGAGTGCCATGATTTCAGATCTGAACCTATTATGTTTTCATGAATATATGTGAGTTCTTGATCCTATCTTGCAAGTCTATAGTCACCTATTATGTGTTATGATCCGACAACCCCGAAGTATCAATAATTGGGATACTTCTCGGTGATGACCATAGTTTGAGGAGTTCATATATTCACTATGTGTTAATGCTTTGGTCCGGTACTCTATTAAAAGGAGGCCTTAATATCCCTTAGTTTCCAGTAGGACCCTGCTGCCATGGGAGGGTAGGACAAAAGATGTCATGCAAGTTCTTTTCCATAAGCATGTATGACTATATTCGGAATACATGCCTACATTACATTGATGAACTGGTGCTAGTTCTGTGTCACCCTATGTTATAGCTATTACATGAGGAATCACATCCGACATAATTATCCATCACTGATCCAATGCATATGAGCTTTTCACATATTGTGCTTCGCTTATTTACTTTTCCATTGCTACTGTTACAATTACTACAAAACTGCTATTTTTACTTTTGCCATTGTTACCATTACTATCATACCACTTTGCTACTAAATACTTTGCTGCAGATACTAAATTATCTAGGTGTGGTTGAATTGACAACTCAACTACTAACACTTAAGAATATTCTTTGGCTCCCCTTGTGTCGAATCAGTAAATTTGGGTTGAATACTCTACTCTACCCTCGAAAGCTATTGCGATCCCCTACACTTGTGGGTTATCGAGACTAATTTCTGGCGCCGTTGCCGGGGATCATAGCTCTATTCTTTGAGTCACTTGGGATTTATATCTGTTGATCACTATGAGGAACTTGAAAGACGAAAGAACCAAGGTTTTTCCCTCAACTACGAGGGGAGGTAAGGAACTGCCATCTAGCTCTGCACTAGATTCTCCTTCTGTTTTGAGTAAGCTTGCGACTCCTAAACCTGCTACTGCTATGAACTCTGATATGTCGCATGTTATTGATGATGCCACTTCTGCTATGCATGATACTTATGATGAAACTACTTCTGTGCGTGATACTACTTTGCCATTAGGTGAATTTCTTGATGAACAACTTGCTAGGGTTAGATAAAATGAAATTATTGAAGATGCTATTATTGATGATAGTGATGATGAAAGCTCTCCCCCTGATTATGAATTACCTTTTGTTCCTGAGGGTTATGTTATGAATGAGGAAGCTGCTAGAGCTATTTTTGCTTGCAAAGATAGATATGATCTTAAGAAGTTATTAGCTAAATGGAAGCAGCAATCCCTTAATGCTAGAATGAGACCTGACCCCGCTTTTGCTACTTCACCTATCTATGTTACTGATAAGGATTATGAATTCTATGTTGATCCTGAGATAATTACTTTGGTAGAATCTGATCCTTTCTATGGCTATGAATCTGAAACTGTTGTGGCACATCTTACCAAGTTAAATGATATAGCCACCCTGTTTACTAATGATGAGAAGTCTCGCTATTATTATATCCTTAAGATATTTCCATTCTCATTAAAGGATGATGCTAAAACTTGGTTTAATTCTCTTGATCCTGGTTGTGTGCATAGTCCCCAGGATATGATTTATTACTTCTCTGCTAAATATTTTCCTGCTCATAAGAAACAAGCTGCCTTGTGGGAAATATATAATTTTGTGCAAATCAAAGAAGAGAGTCTCCCACAAGCTTGGGGGAGGCTTCTCCGATTACTTAATGCTTTGCCTGATCATCCTCTTAAGAAAAATGAAATACTTGATATCTTTTATAATGGACTAACCGATGCTTCCAAGGACTACTTGGATAGTTGTGCTGGTTGTGTTTTCAGGGAAAGAACAATCGACCAAGCTGAATTACTATTGAATAATATGTTGACTAATGAAAATAATTGGACTCTTCCTGAGCCAACTCCGGAGGAAATTCCCGAGCCTATTGAGCCAACTCCTGAGCCTATTCCTAAACCAACTCCGAAGAAGAGAGGTGTTCTATTTCTCAGTCCGGAAGATATGCAAGAGGCAAAGAAATCAATGAAAGAAAAAGGTATTAAAGCCGAAGATGTTAATAATTTACCTCCTATTGAAGAAATACATGGTCTTAATATACTGCCTGTTGAAGAAACACATTGTCTTGATAACCCGACACAGGTAGTAAAGGTAAATTCTCTCTATAGATATAATAAAGTTGAAATTCCCTCTACTAAATTTTATAGCCCATACTTAGATGAATTTGATGACTTTATGGCTAGACAAGAAAGTTTTAATGCTTATGTTGGTGGAGAATTAAAGAATAATGCTTTCGAGATAGGGCGCTTGAGTGATTATATGGATAGAGTTAAAGGTGAACTTAAACTCATTAGCAAATATGCTTCTATGGTTACCACTCAAGCTGAGCAAGTACTTAAAGCTCAAAGTGATTTGCTCGATGAATTAAATAATAAACATGACTTTGCTGTTAGAGTGGCTACTAGAACTGGTAGAATGACTCAGGAACCTTTGTATCCTGAAGGCCACCCTAAGAGAATCGAGCAGGATTCTTAGAGAAATAATTTAGAGGCACCTAGTTCTTCCAAAAAGAAGAAAAAGAAAAATGATAGGACTTTGCATGCTTCTAGTGAACCTATTGTAGACACACCTGAGAATCCCAATGATATTTCCATTTCTGATGATGAAACACAATCAGGTGATGAACATGAACCTAGTGATAATGTTAATGATAATGTTCATGTTGATGCTCAACCTAGGAATAATAACTAAGTAGAGGTTGAACCTGCTGTTGATCTTGATAACCCGCAATCAAAGAATCAATGTTATGATAAGAGAGACTTTGTTGCTAGGAAGCACAGTAAAAAAAGAGAACCATGGGTTCAGAAACCCAGGCCCTTTCCTCCTAAACCATCCAAGACAAAGGATGATGAGGATTTTGAGCGCTTTGCTGAAATGATTAGACCTATCTTCTTACGTATGCGCTTAACTGATATGCTTAAATTAAATCCTTATGCTAAGTATATGAAGGATATCATTACAAATAAAAGAAAGATACCGGAAGCTAAAATTTCCACCATGCTTGCTAATTATACGCTTAAGGGTAGAATACCAAAGAAACTTGGAGATCTAGGGGTACCAACCATACCATGCTCCATTAAAAGAAACTATGTTAAAACTGCTTTATGTGATCTTGGCGCCGGTGTTAGTGTTATGCCTCTCTCTTTATTCGTAGACTTGAATTGAATAAGTTGACACCTACTGAAATATCTTTGCAAATGGCTGATAAATCAACTGCCATACCTGTCGGTATTTGTGAGGATGTGCCTGTTGTGGTTGCAAATGTCACTATCTTAACGGACTTTGTTATTCTTGATATTCCCGAGGACGATAGTATGTCGATTATCCTTGGTAGACCCTTTTTGAATACGGCAGGGGTTGTTATTGATTGCAACAAAGCCAATGCCACTTTTCATGTTAATGGTAATGAGCATACGGTACACTTTCCGAGGAAACAACCTCAAGTTCATAGCATCAATTCTATTGAAAAAATTCCAACTATCATTATTGGAGGTTTTGAATTTCCTCTTCCTACTGTCAAGAAAAAGTATGATATTCTTATTGTTGGGGATGTTCATATCCCTGTTGAGGTAACCTAGTGTTATTCAAAATTTCTCCGGTTCCGTGTTATTCGGAATGAGTTTGCTAACAAGACTTGATCAACCTTGTTAGTGGATTCATTTTGATGATCATGAGATGGATGAAACTAGAAGGCACAACCTTCTGTACCCTCTTTTTACTTTCTGTTATTTATAATAAATAAAGCAAAAATAGTATTAGCTGTCTGTTTTCTAAATTATCCGCGCAATAAAAAAATATCCCGAAAATAAAAGTGCTCCAAATGCCCTGCAAATTTAGTATGATTTTTTATGGATTATTTGAGGATTTTAGGTAGCTGAACACGAGGGGAGAGCAGAGGCGGCTCACCAACATGCCGCAGCTCAGGATGCATTTGCTGCTGCATCTCAGTACGACCCCAGTTATAACTTCGGATATCAGCCAGGCTATCCTTGGCATTAGACCAACTTAGGCCAAAAGCCTAAGCTTGGGGGAGTACGTATTTCTCACCGACCTTACATTCATGTTCACACTATTCTAGTCGTCGGTGCTCATACTCTTTCATTGTATTATCCATGCTAGTTTAATTTATTTTTCTAGCTTTCTTCTTGTGTGTTTGATAAACATTAAGAAAAACCAAAAAAATAGTTAGTTTACTTTCCATGCTTGTAGTAGTGATTAAAATGAAAACCCAAAAAGATTTCTCGTTCTTCTTCTTGCTTGTTGGGAGCTTTCCCGTGTAAATAGTTTTATTTCTTTTCTTTCCTTTGGGGGTTGAGAGTAGAAGACCATATTGAAAATGCTTAGTGGCTCTCATATGCATGATTGTTGATTTAACTTAGAGCCCATATTACTTGTCTTCTCTCTTGAGTTGAATGCTTGCAGATTCCAGCTTAGTCCAATGCACATGCACTATTATTATTATAAGCATCGTTCGGTCGTGCAAGTGAAAGGCAATAATGACGATATATGATGGACTGATTGAGATGAGAAAAGCCGGTATGGACTCGACCTCTCTTGTTTTTGTAAATATGATGGGTTCATCATTCCTGATTCAGCTTATTATGAATTAAACATATTGCAATGACATTTAGAGATTATAGTTGCTTGTGCCATGCTTAATTAGCTATGAGTTATAATGGTTTACCTTGCGTGCCAACATGCTATTAAAACGATTATGATGTGGTATGATGGGATGGTATCCTCCTTTGAATGAATTGAGTGACTCGACTTGGCACATGTTCACGCATGTAGTTGAAACAAATCAACATAGCCTTCACGATATTTATGTTCATGGTAGATTATATCCTACTCATGCTTGTACTTGGTATAAATTAATTTTAATGCATGTTCACGACTGTTGTCGCTCTCTCAGTTGGTCGCTTCCCAGTCTTTTGCTTGCCTTCACTTGTACTAAGCGGGAATACTTCTTGTGCATCCAAACTCCATAAACCCCAAAGTTATTCCAAGTGAGTCCACCATACCTTCCTATATGCGGTATCTACTTGCCGTTCCAAGTAAATTTGTATGTGCCAAACTCCAAACCTTCAAATGAAATTCTGTTTTGTATGCTCGAGCAGCTCATGTTTCAATTAGGGCTGTCTGTATCTTCCATGCTAGGTGGGTTATTCTCAAGAGGAGTGGACTCCGCTCCTCATTCACGAGAAAATGGCCGGTAACAGGGATGCCCAGTCCCATGATCAAAAGATCAAAGCAAATCAAAATAATTAAACAAAACTCCGCCAGGGCTGTTGTTAGTTGGAGGCACTCGTTGTTTCGAGCAAGCCATGGATTGATGCTTGTTGGTGGTGGGGGAGTATAAACTTTTACCATTCTATTTGGGAACCACCTATAATGTATGTAGTATGGAAGATATTGCCATCTCATAGTTGTTGCGTTGACAGTGAAAGTATGCTGCTCAAAAAGTTATTCATCTCTATTTCAAAATTGAGCTCTGGCACCTCTACAAATTCCTGCTTCCCTCTGCGAAGGGCCTATCTATTTACTTTTATGTTGAGTCATCACCTTCTTATTTAAAAGCACCCGCTGGAGATCACACTGTCATTTGCATGCATTACTATTAGTTTATATTGGGTATGAGTTGACTGGATCTCTTTTACCATGAATTACAATGTTTAGTCAGTCCTTGATCTTTAAAGGTGCTTTGCATTTATGTTTTGCGGTCTCAGAAAGGGCTAGCGAGATACCATCTTGTTATATCATATTATGATTGTTTTGAGAAAGTGTTGTCATCCGAGTTTAATTATTATTGCTCACTAACTGATTATGCCATTGATATGAGTAAATGTGAGACCTAAGAGTTATTGTGAATATGGTTAGTTCATAATCTTTGCTGAAAACTTGAATGCTGGCCTTACATATTTACAACAACAAGAGCAAATAGAGTTTGTAATTTTTTTTCTTTATCACTTTCAGTTTATCAACTGAATTGCTCGAGGACAAGCAAAGCTTTAAACTTGGGGGATTTGATACGTCTCCAATGTATCTACTTTTCCAAACACTTCTGCCCTTGTTTTGGACTCTAACTTGCATGATTTGAATGAAACTAACCCGGACTGATGCTGTTTTCAGCAGAACCGCCATGGTGTTGTTTATTGTGTAGAAAACAAAAGTTCTCGGAATGACCTGAAAATCCACGGAGATAACTTTTGGAAAATATAAAAAATATTGGTGAAAGAATCAAGGTCAGGGGGCACACACCTTGTCCACGAGGGTGGGGGGCGCGCCCTCCCCTTGGGCGCGCCCCCTATCTCGTGGTCCCCTTGGAGCTCCGCCGACCTCAACTCCAACTCTATATATTTCGTTTCGCGGAGAAAAAAATCAGAGAGAAAGTTTCAACACGTTTTACGATACGGAGCCGCCGCTAAGCCCTAATCTCTCTCGGGAGGGCTGATCCGGAGTCCGTCCGGGGCTCCAGAAAGGGGGATTCGTCGCCGTTGTCATCATCAACCATCCTCCTTCATCAATTTCATGATGCTCACTGTAGTGCGTGAGTAATTCCATCATAGGCTTGCTGGACGGTGATGGGTTGGATGAGATTTACCACGTAATCAAGTTAGTTTTGTTAGGGTTTGATCCCTAGTATCCATTATGTTCTGAGATTGATGTTGCTATGACTTTGCTATGCTTAATGCTTGTCACTAGGGCCCGAGTGCCATGATTTCAGATCTGAACCTATTATGTTTTCATGAATATATGTGAGTTCTTGATCCTATCTTGCAAGTCTATAGTCACCTATTATGTGTTATGATCCGACAACCCCGAAGTGTCAATAATCGGGATACTTCTCGGTGATGAGCATAGTTTGAGGTGTTCATGTATTCATTATGTGTTAATGCTTTGGTCCGGTACTCTATTAAAAGGAGGCCTTAATATCCCTTAGTTTCCACTAGGACCCCGCTGCCATGGGAGGGTAGGACAAAATATGTCATGCAAGTTCTTTTCCATAAGCACATATGACTATATTCAGAATACATGCCTACATTACATTGATGAACGGGAGCTAGTTCTATGTCACCCTATTTTATAGCTATTACATGAGGAATCGCATCCGACATAATTATCCATCACTGATCCAATGCCTACGAGCTTTTCACATATTGTGCTTCGCTTATTTACTTTTCCGTTGCTACTGTTACAATTACTACAAAACTGCTATCTTTACTTTTGCCATTGTTACCATTACTATCATACCACTTTGCTACTAAATACTTTGCTGCAGATACTAAGTTATCCAGGTGTGGTTGAATTGACAACTCAACTGCTAATACTTAAGAATATTCTTTGGTTCCCCTTGTGTCGAATCAATAAATTTGGGTTGAATACTCTACCCTCGAAAGCTGTTGCGATCCCCTACACTTGTGGGATATCAGGGTTCGACAACCAGGATATCGCTTCGGGACCCCAAAACAGTGAGTTATAGTCCGTGAAACGGGCCAAAATCAGCCAAAACTGTGAGTGTTGATGACCGACACGTAAACGCACCTCGGGGTTTATTAATCATGGAAATCACTCCGGGTCCCCAAAACAGTGATTAATAGTCCTCAAAATGGGCCAGAATTGGCCAAAACTATGAGTGTTAATGAACAACACGTAAGCGCACCCCTGTGTTCGTTAATCGTGGAAATCACTCCGGGACCCCAAAACAGTGAGTAATAGTCCATGAAACGGGCCAGAATCGGCCTAAACTATGACTGTTGATGACCGACACGTAAGAGCACCTTGGGGTTCGACAACCATGGATATCGCTTCGGGACCCCAAAACAGTGAGTGATAGTCCACGAAACTGGCCAAAATTGGCCAGTACTATGAGTGTTGATGACCGACACGTAAGCAAAGCTTGGGGTTCGGCAACCTTGGAAATCGCTTTTGGGCCCAAAAACGGTGAGTAATACTCCACGAAACGGTTCAGAATTGGCTAAAACTATGAGTGTTGATGGCGGACACGTAAACGCACCTTGCGGTTCGAATACCATGGAAATCACTTTGGGATCCGAAGACGGTGAGTAATAGTCCACGAAACGGGCCAGAATCGGCCAAAACCGCGAGTGTTGATGATCGACATGTAAACGCACCCCGGGGTTCATCAATCATGGAAATCACTTCGGGACCCCAAAACTGAGTACTAGTCCACGAAACGGGTCAGAATCGGCCCAAACTGTCAGTTTTTACAACTAACATGTAAGCATGCCTTGGGGTTCGACAACCATGGAAATCGCTTTGGGACCCCAAAACGGTGATTAATAGTCCATGAAACGCGTCAGAATCGACAAAAACTGCTTGTGTTGATGACCGACATGTAAACGCACCCCGGGGTTCGTCAGTCATCGAAATCACTCTCGGACCCCAAAACAGTGAGTAATAGTCTAGGAAACGGGCCAAAATCGGCCGAAACTGTGAGTGTTGATGACCGACACGTAGCGCACCTTGGGTTCAACAACTATGGAAATCACTTTGGGACCCCTAAACAGTGAGTAATAGTTCATGAAACTGGTCAGAGTAGGCCAAAATTGCGAGTGTTGACGACGGACACATAAACGCGCCCCGGGGATCATCAATTGTGGAAATTGCTCTGGGACCCCTAAACAGTGAGTAATAGTCCACGAAACGGGCCAGAATCAGTGAAACTGTGAGTGTTGATGACCGACACGTAAAGGCACCCGGTGTTCGTTAATCGTGGAAATCACTCCGGGACCCCAAAACAGTGAGTAATAGTCCACGAAACGATCCAGAATCAGCCAAAACTATGAGTGTTGATGACCGACACGTAAATGCACCCCGTGGTTCGTTCATCGCGGAAATCACTCCGGGACCCAAAATAGTGAGTAATAGTCCACGAAACGGGCCAGAATCGGCCAAAACTGTGAGTGTTGATGACCGACACGTAAACGCACCTTGGGGTTCGACAACCGTGGATATTGCTTCGAGACCCCA
>NC_057804.1:1428994-1435936 GCF_018294505.1 Triticum aestivum
GGGCCAAAATCAGCCAAAATTGTGAGTGTTGATGACCGAGACGTAAACGCACCTCGGGGTTCATTAACGTGGAAATCATTCCGGGACCCTAAAACAGTGAGTAATAGTCCATGAAACGGGCCAGAATTGGCCAAAACTGTGAGTGTTGATGACCGACACGTAAACACACCCCAGGGTTCGTTAATCGTGGAAATCACTCTGGGACCCCAAAACAGTGAGTAATAGTCCAAGAAATGGGTCAGAATCGGCTAAGCTGCGATTGTTGATGACCGACACGTAAGCACACCTTGGGGTTCGACAACCATGGAAATCGCTTTGGGGCCCAAAAACGGTGAGTAATAGTCCACGAAACGGTTCAGAATTGGCCAAAATTATGAGTGTTGATGGTGGACACGTAAATGCACCTTGCGGTTCGACAACCATGGAAATCACTTTGGGACCTGAAGACGGTGAGTAATAGTCCACGAAACGGGCCAGAATCGGCCAAAATCGCGAGTGTTGATGACCGACATGTAAACGCACCCCGGGGTTCATCAATCGTGGAAATCACTTCGGGACCCCAAAACTGAGTAATAGTCCACAAACGGGTCAGAATCGGCCCAAACTGCCAGTCTTGACGACCAACATGTAAGCACACCTTGTGGTTCGATAACCATGGAAATCGCTTTGGGGCCCCAAAACAGTGAGTAATAGTCCACGAAACAGGCCAGAATTGGCCAAAATTGTGAGTGTTGATGACCGATACAAATTTTTTTCAGGCAATTGCTACCGAAAGATATCGTCGCAACAACATCGCAAGCTTTAGAAAGGAAAATTGCTCCCTCATTGATTCTCACGCCGAAAAAGAAGTGGTACTCTTTCACACCTACAGTGATCGCCTTAGCACCTCAAGACCAGCCGAAATGAAATTCAACCTCCCCAGCATTCTGCAACGTCATGATGATTTAGACCGGCTAACTGAACCATTTACCCATGAAGATATTGATGCGGTAATCAAAGAAATGCCGGCTGATCGTGCACCCGAACCGGATTGTTTTAGTGGGGCTTTTCTCAAAGCTTGATGGCCTATCATCAAGCAAGACTTTTATAATCTTTCTGCCGCTTTTCACTGAGGGGACTTGGATCTCACAAGCATAAATGATGGCTTCATAACCTTGATACCAAAAACCAAATCTCCTGAGACGATAAATGACTACCGCCCGATCACACTTCTCAACTGTTGTCTTAAGATGATCACTAAGCTGCTCGCCAACTGCCTACAACGTGTCATTTTAAAGATCATACATAAGAATCAATACGACTTCATTAAGGGGAGAATGATACAAGACTGCCTTGCTTGGGCCTTCCAATATATTCACCAATGCCATGCCTCCAAGAAGGAAATTATCTTGCTGAAACTTGACTTTGCCAAAGCATTCGATACGATTGAGCATGATCCCATGCTAAACATTATGAAACAGTTGGGCTTCAACGACAATTGGCTTTCTTGGATCAGATGCATCTTCTCCACTGGGAGATCATCAGTTTTATTATATGGTGTCTCGGGCCGTCAATTCCACTGCCACACTGGTGTGAGACAGGGTGACCCATTGTCCCCCTTAATCTTTGTGATTGAATCTGACCTTCTCCAAGCTGTCATAAACCACGCGTTTAGGCAAGGAAAGATTCAACTGCCTTTCCCTTCCGTCGGTCCAATGGACTACCCCGTAATCCAATATGCAGACGACACGATTCTAGCTATGCCTGCATGCCCTCAATAAGCTGCTGCCATCAAAGAAATTCTTGTGGACTATGCAACCTCCATCGGCCTTCGAATCAATTTCCACAAATCCACGCTCATTCCAATAAACCTTTTAGAAGAATCTGCCGTTGCTTTTGCGAGTTTTTTCGGTTGCTCGGTAGGATCAATGCCGTTCACCTACCTGGGGCACCCGCTTGGCACGACCAAACCAACTGTTCTGGACCTTATGCCATTAGTGTGTAGTGCTGAACGTCGTCTTACATCTACGATCGCAATGATGTCCTATGGTGGTAAAGTTTCCTGGCTCAATGCTACCGTCATGTCTCTCCTCATTTATGCCATGTGCACGCTCAAGTTCTCACCAAAGATGATTGAGATGCTCGACAAAATTAGAAGACGATGCCTCTGGACCAAAAAGACTGAGCAGGGGGAGAAATGCAACTCCCTCGCTACCTGGGATATGTTTTGCAAACCCAAAAAGCATGATGGATTGGGTGTTATTAACATCAAATTGCAGAATGATGCACTACTTATGAAGTTCCAGCATAAATTCTACAACAAGCTCGACGTTCCGTGGGTGCATCTCATTTGGGACATGTACTACACGGACAAGGTTCCTCATGCTACGAATCCTATCGGCTCTTTCTGGTGGTGTGACATCCTTAAAATCACCCCCATCTTCCGAGGCATCACTCAAGTTCGGGTTGTCTTGGGCACCACTGCCCTGGTTTGGAAAGATCTTTGGGCTGGAGATGTTCTGGAAAGCTTGCATCCCCACGCGTTCTCTTTTGCCATGCATGAAGACGGGTCCATCAAGGATTTCTTGGAGAGCATGGCACTGTCGGAGGCCTTTCACCTACCGCTCTGCCCGCAAGCCTTGGATGAGGTGCACGACATCCAGCTGCGTTCTGCACACATGCATCCATCCACGACCGCAAGCAACGTCTGGTTGTATACCTGGGGCAAATCTGATTACTGACCAACCAACTACTACATGTTCCTTTTTTGAGACGCGAACGCCCACCCTGCCTTCTCGCTTCTTTGGCGCTCTCATTGCATCATGAGGATCAAAGTTTTTGGCTGGCTCCTCATGAATGATAGACTAAACACGCGTAACATGCTCAAGCGTCGACACTATGATATTGGAGATGATCACAGTTGTTTGCTTTGTGGCATCCCTGTTGCTGAGACGGTGGATCATATGATCTTCACTTGCCTGTTTAGCCGGTCCTGTTGGCAAACACTTGGTGTTGATTGGCCCGCTTTCACTTGCCGCCTCCAACTCCTCCAACACGGCAATGAATCTTGGGGGCGCCGGCTCTTTTTTGATATCTTTCTGGTGGCTGCCTGGAGTCTGTGGAAGGAAAGAAACAATAAACATTTTAGAAGAATCACTCCAAGCATCGATAGTTGGTTCAGAAGGTTTAGGAGGACTTCAGCCTCCTCCAGCACAGGACTAAGGGTTCTCACGCTGCTTTTATTTCTTCTTTTGTTTCCGATTTACACTAAGGACAACAACTTTCCCTCCCTCACCTGACCCAAACCTTGTATGGGATGGGGAGGAACTTGTGTGTAAAAATGTAACATTGTAACACCTTATACGTATATGAAAAAATAGAGGAGCCTTTCCTACTGCCCATTCCTTAAAAAAAACCCATGGATATCACCTCGGGACCCCAAAACGGTGAGTGATAGTCCAAGAAACGGGCCAGAATTAGCCAAAACTGTGAGTGTTGATGACCGACACATAAACGCACCTCGGGGTTCATTAATCAAGGAAATCATTTCGGGACCCCCAAAACGGTGAGTAATAGTCCACGAAACGGGCCAGAATCGGCCAAAACTATGAGTGTTGATGACCGACAAGTAAACACACCCTCGGGTTCGTTAATCGTGGAAATCACTCCGGGACCCCAAAACAGTGAGTAATAGTCCATGAAATGGGCCAGAATCGGCCAAAACTGTGAGTGCTGACGACCGACAAGTAAAGGCACCACGGGATTCGTAAATCGTGGAAATCACTCCGGGACCCCAAAACAGTGAGTAATAGTCCATGAAACGGACCAGAATCGACCAAAACTGTGAGTGTCGATGACCGACACATAAACACACCCTGGGGTTCGTTAATCGTGGACACCACTTCGGGACCCCAAAATAGTGAGTAATAGTCCACGAAATGGGCCAGAATTGGCCAAAGTTGCGAGTGTTGATAACTGACATGTAAACGCATCCCGGGGTTCGTTAATCATGAAAATCACTCCGAGACCACAATACAGTGAGTTATAGTCCATGTAACGGGCCAGAATCGACCAAAACTGTGAGTGATGATGACCGACACATAAGCGCACCTTGGGGTTTGACAACCATGGATTTCGCTTCGGAACCCCAAAAGAGTGAGTGATAGTCCACGAAATGGGCCAAAATTAGCCAAAACCATGAGTGTTGTTGACCGACACGTAAACGCACCTCGGGGTTCATTAATCGTGGAAATCACTCCGGACCGCAAAACAATGAGTAATAGTCCACGAAACGGGCCAAAATCGGCTAAAACTGTGAGTGTTGTTGACCGACACGCAAACGCACCCCGGGGTTCGTTAATCATGGAAATCACTCCGGGACCCCAAAACAGTGAGTAATAGTCCATGAAACAGGCCAAATCGGCCAATACTATGAGTGTCGATGACCGACATGTAAGTGCACCTTCGGGTTCGACAACCATGGATATCCCTTCGGGACCCAAAACAATGAGTGATAGTCCACGAAATCGGCCAGAATCGGCCAAAATTGTAAGTGTTGATGACCGACACTTAAACGAACCCCGGGGTTTGTTAATCGTGGAAATCACTCTGGGACCCCAAAACATTGACTTATAGTCCACGAAATGGGCCAGAATTAACCAAAACTGTTACTGCTGATGACCGACATGTAAGCACACCCCAGGGTCCGTTAAATGTGGAAATCAATCCGGGACCCCAAAACAGTGAGTAATAGTCCAAGAAACGGGCTAGAATCGGCCCAAGCTGCGATTGTTAATGACCGACACGTAAGCACACCTTGGGTTTCGACAACCATGGAAATCGCTTTGCGGCCCAAAAACGGTGAGTAATAGTCCACGAAACGGTTCAAAATTGGCCAAAAGTATGAGTGTTGATGGAGGACACATAAACGCACCTTGCGATTCGACATCCATGGAAATCACTTTGGGACCCGAAAATGGTGAGCAATAGTGCACGACACAGGCCAAAATCGATAAAAACCGTGAGTGTTGATGACCGACACGTAAATGCACCCCGGGGTTCGTCAATCGTGGAAATCACTTCGGGACTCCAAAATGTAGTAATAGTCCACGAAACGGGTCAGAACCGGCCCAAACTGTCAATCTTGACGACTAACATGTAAGCACGCCTTGTCGACAACCATGGAAATCCCTTTGGGACCCCCAAAACGGTGAGTAATGGTCCACGAAACAGGCCAGAATTGGCCAAAACTGTGAGTGTTGATGACTAACACGTAAGCGCACCTCGGGGTTCGACAACCATGGATATCACTTCGGGACCCCAAAACGGTGAGTGATAGTCCACGAAACAGGCCAGAATTAGCCAAAACTATGAGTGTTGATGACCGCCACATAAACGCAACCCGGGTTTAATTAATAGAGGAAATCACTCCGGGACCCCCAAAACGGTGGGTAATAGTCCACGAAACGGACCAGAATCGGCAAAAACTATGACTGTTGATGACCGACACATGACCGACACATAAACGCACCCCGGGGTTCGATAATCGTGGAAATCACCCCGGGACCCCAAAACAGTGAGTAATACGAAATGGGCCAGACTCCGCCAAAACTATGACTGTTGATGACCGACAAGTAAACGCACCCCGGGGTTCGTTAATCGTGGAGCACCCCGGGGTTCGTTAATCGTGGAAATCACTCCGGGACCCCGAAACAGTGAGTAATATTCCATGAAACAGGCCAGAATCGGCCAAAACTGTGAGTGCTGATAACCAACACGTAAATGTACCCCGGGGTTCGTTAATCATGGAAAACATTCCGGGACCCCAAAACAATGAGTAATTGTCCATGAAACGGGCCAGAATCAGCCAAAACTATGAGTGTTGATGACCGACACGTAAACGCACCCCGGGGTTCGTTAATTGTGGAAATCACTCCGGGACCCCAAAATAGTGAGTAATAGTCCATGAAACGGGCCAGAATCAGCCAAAACTGTGAGTGTTGATGACCGACACGTAAGCACACCTTGGGGTTCGTCAACCAAGGAAATCGCTTTGGGGCCCAAAAACGGTGAGTGATAGTCCATGAAACAGGCCAAAATCAGCCAAAACTGTGAGTGTTGATGACCGAGAAGTAAACGAACCCTGATGTTTGTTAATCGTGGAAATCACTCTGGGACCCCAAAACAGTGAGTAATAGTGCACGTAACGGGCCAGAATCGGCCAAAACTATGAGTGTTGATGACCGACACGTAAGCGCACCTTGGGGTTTGACAACCATGGATATCGCTTTGGGTCCCCAAAACAGTGAGTGATAGTCCACGAAACGTGCCAGAATCGGCCAAAACTGTGAGTGTAGATGACCAACACGTAAAGGCACCTTAGGTTTCATTAATCGAGGAAATTACTCGAACGGGCCAGAATCGGACAAAACTTTGAGTGTTGATGACCGACACGTAAACGCACCCTGGGGTTCGTTAATCGTGGAAATCACTGCGGGACCCCAAAACAGTAAGTAATAGTCCATGAAACGGGCCAGACTCGGCCAAAACCGTGAGCGTAGATGACCGACACGTAAACGCACCTCGGGGTTTGTCAATCATGGAGCACCCCGGGGTTCGTTAATCGTGGAAATCACTCCGAGACCCCAAAACAGTGAGTAATAGTCCACGAAACGGACCAGAATCGGCCAATACTATGAGTGTTGATGACTGACATGTAAGAGCACCTTGGGGTTCGACAACCATGGATATCGCTTCGAGACCCAAAAACAGTGAGTGATAGTTGACGAAACGGGCCAGAATCGGTCAAAATTGTGAGTGTTGATGACCGACACTTAGACGCACCCCAGGGTTCGTTAATTATGGAAATCACTCCGGGACCCCAAAAATAGTGAGTAATAGTGCACGAAACGGGCCAGAATCGGCCAAAACTGCGAGTGTTGATGACCGACACGTAAGCGCACC
>NC_057804.1:1436040-1436783 GCF_018294505.1 Triticum aestivum
GCACCCTAGGGTCTGTTAATCGTGGAAATCAATCCGGGACCCCAGAGCAGTGAGTAATAGTCCATGAAACGGGCCAGAATCGGCCCAAGCTGCGATTGTTGATGACCGACACGTAAGCACACCTTGGGGTTCGACAACCACGGAAATCGCTTTGGGGCCCAAAAACGGTGAGTGATAGTCCATGAAACAGGCCAAAATCAGCCAAAACTGTGAGTGTTGATGACCGAGAAGTAAACGAACCCCGAGGTTTGTTAATCGTGGAAATCGCTCTGGGACCCCAAAACAGTGAGTAATAGTGCACGTAATGGGCCAGAATCGGCCAAAACTATGAGTGTTGATGACTGACACGTAAGCGCACCTTGGGGTTCGACAACCATGGATATCGCTTTGGGACCCCGAAACAGTGAGTGATAGTCCACGAAACGGGCCAGAATCGGCCAAAACTGTGAGTGTAGATGACCAACACGTAAAGGCACCTTAGGTTTCATTAATCGAGGAAATTACTCCGGGACCCCCATAGTCCACCGAACGGGCCAGAATCTGACAAAACTTTGAGTGTTGATGACCGCCACATAAACGCAACCCGGGTTTAATTAATAGAGGAAATCACTCCGGGACCCCCAAAACGGTGGGTAATAGTCCACGAAACGGACCAGAATCGGCAAAAACTATGACTGTTGATGACCGACACATGACCGACACATAAACGCACCCCGGGGTTCGATAATCGTGGAAATCACCCC
>NC_057804.1:1436793-1439327 GCF_018294505.1 Triticum aestivum
GGGCCAGAATCGGCCAAAACTGTGAGTGTAGATGACCAACACGTAAAGGCACCTTAGGTTTCATTAATCGAGGAAATTACTCCGGGACCCCCATAGTCCACCGAACGGGCCAGAATCTGACAAAACTTTGAGTGTTGATGACTGACACGTAAACGCACCCTGGGGTTCGTTAATCGTGGAAATCACCGCGGGACCCCAAAACAGTAAGTAATAGTCCACGAAACGGGCCAGACTCGGCCAAAACCGTGAGTGTAGATGACCGACACGTAAACGCACCTCGGGGTTCGTCAATCATGGAGAACCCCGGGGTTCGTTTATCGTGGAAATCACTCCGAGACCCCAAAACAGTGAGTAATAGTCCACGAAACGGACCAGAATCGGCCAATACTATGAGTGTTGATGACTGACATGTAAGAGCACCTTGGGGTTCGACAACCATGGATATCGCTTCGAGACCCCAAAACAGTGAGTGATAGTCGACGAAACGGGCCAGAATCGGTCAAAATTGTGAGTGTTGATGACCGACACTTAGACGCACCCCAGGGTTCATTAATTGTGGAAATCACTCCGGGACCCCAAAAGGGTGCGCTTACGTGTCGGTCATCAAAACTCACAGTTCTTACATGTCGGTCATCAACACTCACAGTTTTGGCTGATTCTGACCCGTTTCGTGGACTATAGTCCACGAAATAGGTCAGAATCAGCCAAAACTGTGAGTGTTGATAACCGAAACGTAAGCGCACCCTAGGGTCCGTTAATCGTGGAAATTAATCCGAGACCCCAAAATAGTGAGTAATAGTCCAAGAAATGGGCCAGAATCGTCCCAAGCTACGATTGTTGATGACTGACACGTAAGCACACCTTGGGGTTCGACAACCATGGAAATCGCTTTGGGGCCCAAAAACGGTGAATAGTAGTCCATGAAATGGTTCAGAATTGGCCAAAACTATGATTGTTGATGGCAGACACGTAAACACACCTTGCGCTTCGACAACCATGGAAATCACTTTGGGACCCAAAAATGGTGAGTAATAGTCCATGAAACGGGCCACAATCGATAAAAACCGCGAGTGTTGATGACCGACACGTAAACGCACCCCGGGGTTCATCAATCATGGAAATCACTTCGGGACCCCAACATGTAGTAATAGTCCACGAAACGTGTCAGAATCGGCCCAAACTGTCAGTGTTGTCGACAGACATGTAAGCACGCCTTGGGGTTCCATAACCATGGAAATCGATTTGGGACCCCAAAACGGCGAGTAATAGTCCGCGAAACAGGCCAGAATCGGCCAAAACTATGAGTGTTGATGACCGACATGTAAGCGCACCTTGGGGTTCGACAACCACAGATATCGCTTCGGGACCCCAAAACGGTGAGTGATAGTCAATGAAACGGGCCAAATCTGCCAAAACTGTGAGTGTTGATGACCGACACGTAAACGCACCTCAGGGTTCATTAATCGAGGAAATCACTCCGGGACCCCCAAAATGGTCCGTAGTAGTCCATGAAACGGGCCAGAATCGGCCAAAACCGTGAGTCTTGACGACCGACACATAAACGCACCCTGGGTTCGTCAATCATGGAAATCACTCTGGGACCCTAAAACAGTGAGTAATAGGCCACGAAACGGGCCAGATTCGGCCAAAACTGTGAGTGTTGATGACCGACACGTAAACGTACCCCGGGGTTCATTAATCGTGGAGCACCCCGGGGTTCGTTAATCGTGAAAATCACTTCGGGACCCCATAACAGTGAGTAATAGTCGACAAAACGGGCCATAATCGGCGAAAACTGTGAGTGCTGATAACCGACACGTAAATGCACCCCGGGGTTCGTTAATCGTTGAAAACACTCCCGGACCCAAAAATAGTGAGTAATAGTCCATGAAACAGTCTAGAATCAGCCAAAAGTGTGAGTGCTGATGACCACACGTAAACGCACCCCGGGGTTCGTTAATCATGGAAATCACTCTGGGACCCTAAAACAGTGAGTAATAATCCATCAAACGGGCCAGAATCAGCCAAAGCTGCGAGTGTTTATGACTGACACATAAACACATCCCGGGGTTCGTTAATCATGGAAATCACTCTGGGACCACAATATAGTGAGTTATAGTCCATGAAACGGGCCAGAATCGGCCAAATTTGCGAGTGATGATGACCGACATGTAAGCGCACCTTGGGGTTCGACAAACCCAAAGTTATTTCCATGATTAACGGACCCTAGGGAGCGCTTACGTGTCGGTCATCAACACTCGCAGCTTTGGCCAATTTTGGCCAGTTTCGTGGACTACAACTCAATGTTTTGGGGTCCCAGAGTGATTTCCACGATTAACGAACCCCGGGGTGCGTTTACGTGTCGGTCATCAGCAATCACAATTTTGGCCGATTCTGGCCTGTTTCATGGACTATTACTCACTATTTTGGCGTCCCGGAGTGTTTTCCATGATTAACAAACCCCGGGGTGCCTTTACATGTCAGTCATCAGCACTCACAGTTTTGGCCGATTTTGGCCTGTTTCATGGACTATT
>NC_057804.1:1439718-1440406 GCF_018294505.1 Triticum aestivum
CCCGAGGTGCGTTTACGTGTCGGTCATCAACACTCATAGTTTTGGCCGATTCTGGCCCGTTTCGTGGACTATCATACATTGTTTTGGGGTCCCGAAGTGATATCCATGGTTGTAGAACACCAAGGTGCGCTTACGTGTCGGTCATCAACACTCATAGTTTTGGTCGATTCTGGCCCGTTTCGTGGTATATTACTCACTGTTTTTGGGTCCCGGAGTGATTTCCACGATTAATGAAACCCGGGGTGCGTTTATGTAGGGGAACGTTGCATAAAATAAATTTTTTCCTACGTTCACCAAGATCAATCTATGAGTTCATCTAGCAACGAGAGAGGGGAGTGCATCTACATACCCTTGTAGATCGCGAGCGGAAGCGTTCAAGAGAACGGGGTTGAGGGAGTCGTACTCGTCGTGATCCAAATCACCGGAGATCCTAGCGCCGAACGGACGGCACCTCCGCGTTCAACACACGTACGGTCAGTGTGATGTCTCCTCCTTCTTGATCCAGCAAGGGGGAAGGAGAGGTTGATGAAGATCTAGCAACACGATGGCGTGGTGGTGGATGTAGCAGGGTTCCGGCAGGGCTTCGCGAAGCGTTTGCGGGAGGAGGAGGTGTAGGAAGGGGAAAGGAAGGCACCAGGTGTCAGGGTGCGGCTGCCCTCCCACCCCCTCTTCATATAGGGACCCCAGC
>NC_057804.1:1440533-1449038 GCF_018294505.1 Triticum aestivum
CTAGGGGGGGGGGCGGCCAAGGGGGGAAACTTGCCCCCCAAGGCAAGTGGAGGCGCCCCCTCCCCTAGGGTTCCCAACCCTAGGCGTAGAGGGGGGCCCGGGAGGGCGCACCAGTCCACCAGGGGCTGGTTCCCCTCCCACTTCAGCCCATGGGGCCCTCCGGGATGGGTGGCCCCACCCGGTGGACCCCCGGGACCATTCCGGTTGTCCCGGTACAATACCGGTGATCCCCGAAACTTTCCCGATGGCCAAAAGTCGACTTCCCATGTATAATTCTTTACCTACGGACCATTCCGGAACTCCTCGTGACGTCCGGGATCTAATCTGGGACTCTGAACAACTTTCGGTTTGCTGCATACTCATATCTCTACAACCCTAGCGTCACCGAACCTTAAGTGTGTAGACCCTACGGGTTCGGGAGACACGTAGACATGACCGAGACGGCACTCCGGTCAATAACCAACAGCGGGATGTGGATACCCATGTTGGCTCCCACGTGCTCCTCGATGATCTCATCGGATGAACCATGATGTCGAGGATTCAAGCAACCCCGTATACAATTCCCTTTGTCAATCGGTATGTTACTTGCCCGAGATTCGATCGTCGGTATCCCAATACCTCATTCAATCTCGTTACCGGCAAGTCACTTTACTCGTACCGTAATGCATGATCCCGTGATCAGACACTTGGTCACTTTGAGCTCATTATGATGATGCATTACCGAGTGGGCCCAGAGATACCTCTCCGTCATACGGAGTGACAAATCCCAGTCTCGATCCGTGTCAACCCAACGGACACTTTCGGAGATGCCCGTATTATACCTTTATAGTCACCCAGTTACGTTGTGACGTTTGATACACCCAAAGCACTCCTACGGTATCTGGGAGTTATACGATCTCATGGTCTAAGGAAAAGATACTTTACATTGGAAACGCTCTAGCAAACGAACTACACGATCTTGTGCTATGCTTAGGATTGGGTCTTGTCCATCACATCATTCTCCTAATGACGTGATCCCGTTATCAATGACATCTAATGTCCATAGTCAGGAAACCATGACTATCTGTTGATCAACGAGCTAGTCAACTAGAGGCTCACTAGGGACATATTGTGGTCTATGTATTCACACGTGTATTACGATTTCCGGATAATACAATTATAGCATGAATAAAAGACAATTATCATGAACAAGGAAATATAATAATAATCCTTTTATTATTGCCTCTAGGGCATATTTCCAATAGTCTCCCACTTGCACTAGAGTCAATAATCTAGTTACATTGTGATGAATCGAACACCCATAGAGTTCTAGTGTTGATCATGTTTTGCTTGCGGAAGAGGTTTAGTCAATGGATATGCAACATTCAGATCCGTATGTACTTTACAAATATCTATGTCTCCATCTTGAACATTTTCACGGATGGAGTTGAAACGACGCTTGATGTGCCTGGTCTTCTTGTGAAACCTGGGCTCCTTGGCAAGAGCAATAGCTCCAGTGTTGTCACAGAAGAGGGTGATTGGCCCCGACGCATTGGGTATGACTCCTAGGTCGGTGATGAACTCCTTCATCCATATTGCTTCATGTGCTGCCTCCGAGGCTGCCATGTACTCCGCTTCACATGTAGATCCCGCCACGACGCTCTGCTTGCAACTACACCAGCTTACTGCTCCACGATTCAACATATACACGTATCCGGTTTGTGACTTAGAGTCATCCAGATCTGTGTCGAAGCTAGCGTCGACGTAACCCTTTACGACGAGCTCTTCGTCACCTCCATAGACGAGAAACATGTCCTTTGTCCTTTTCAGGTACTTCAGGATATTCTTGACCGCTGTCCAATGTTCCTTGCCGGGATTACTTTGGTACCTTCCTACCAAACTTACGGCAAGGTTTACATCAGGTCTGGTACACAGCATGGCATACATAATAGATCCTATGGCTGAGGCATAGGGGATGACACTCATCTCTTCTTTATCTTCTGCCGTGGTCGGGCATTGAGCCGAGCTCAATCTCACACCTTGCAACACAGGCAAGAACCCTTTCTTGGACTGATCCATATTGAACTTCTTCAATATCTTATCAAGGTATGTGCTTTGTGAAAGACCTATGAGGCGTCTCGATCTATCCCTATAGATCTTGATGCCTAATATATGAGCAGCTTCTCCAAGGTCCTTCATTGAAAAACACTTATTCAAGTAGGCCTTAATGCTGTCCAAAAGTTCTATATCATTTCCCATCAAAAGTATGTCATCTACATATAATATGAGAAATGCTACAGAGCTCCCACTCACTTTCTTGTAAACGCAGGCTTCTCCATAAGTCTGCATAAACCCAAATGCTTTGATCATCTCATTAAAGCGAATGTTCCAACTCCGAGATGCTTGCACCAGCCCACAAATGGATCGCTGGAGCTTGCACACCTTGTTAGCATTCTTAGGATCGACAAAACCTTTCGGCTGCATCATATACAGTTCTTCCTTAAGATAGCCGTTAAGGAATGCCGTTTTGACGTCCATTTGCCATATCTCATAATCATAGTATGCGACAATTGCTAACATGATTCAGACGGACTTCAGCTTCGCTACGGGAGAGAAAGTCTCATCATAGTCATCCCCTTGAACTTGCCGATAACCCTTAGCAACAAGTCGAGCTTTATAGATGGTAATATTACCATCCGCGTCCATCTTCTTCTTAAAGATCCATTTGTTTTCTATTGCTCGCCGATCATCGGGGAAGTCTGTCAAAGTCCATACTTTGTTTTCATACATGGATTCTATCTCGGATTGCATGGCTTCAAGCCATTTGTTGGAATCTGGGCCCGCCATTGCTTCTTCATAGTTCGAAGGTTCACCGTTGTCTAACAACATGATTTCCAGGACAGGGTTGCCATACCACTCTGGTGTGGAATGTGTCCTTGTGGACCTACAAAGTTCAGTAGCAACTTGATCCGAAGTACCTTGATCATCATCATTAATTTCCTCTCCAGTCGGTGTAGGCACCACAGGAACATTTTCCTGAGCTGCACTACTTTCCGGTTCAAGAGGTAGTACTTCATCGAGTTCTACTTTCCTCCCTCTTACTCCTTTCAAGAGAAACTCTTTTTCCAGAAAGGATTCGTTCTTGGCAACAAAGATCTCGCCCTCGGATCTTAAGTAGAAGGTATACCCAATGGTTTCCTTAGGGTATCCTATGAAGACGCATTTTTCCGACTTGGGTTCGAGCTTTTCAGGTTGAAGTTTCTTGACATAAGCATCGCATCCCCAAACTTTTAGAAATGACAGCTTAGGTTTCTTCCCAAACCATAATTCATATGGTGTCGTCTCAACGGATTTAGATGGAGCCCTATTTAAAGTGAATGTAGCTGTCTCTAGAGCGTATCCCCAAAAGGATAGCAGTAAATCGGTAAGAGACATCATAGATCGCACTATATCCAATAGAGTGCGATTACGACGTTCGGACAGACCGTTACGCTGAGGTGTTCCAGGCGGCGTGAGTTGTGAAACGATTCCACATTTCCTTAAGTGCGTACCAAATTCGTGAATTAAATATTCTCCTCCACAATCTGATCGTAAGAACTTTATCTTTCGGTCACGTAGATTCTCTACCTCATTCTGAAATTCCTTGAACTTTTCAAAGGTCCCAGACTTGTGTTTCATCAAGTAGACATACCCATATCTACTCAAGTCATCAGTGAGAGTGAGAACATAACGATATCCTCCGCGAGCCTCAACGCTCATTGGACCACACACATCAGTATGTATGATTTCCAATAAGTTGGTTGCTCGCTCCATTGTTCTGGAGAACGGAGTCTTGGTCATTTTGCCCATGAGGCATGGTTCGCATGTGTCAAATGATTCATAATCGAGAGACTCTAAAAGTCCATCATCATGGAGCTTCTTCATGCGCTTGACACCAATGTGACCAAGGCGGCAGTGCCACAAGTATGTGGGACTATGGTTATCAACTTTACATCTTTTGGTATTCGCACTATGAATATGTGTAACATTACGTTCGAGATTCATTAAGAATAAACCATTGACCATTGGGGCATGACCATAAAACATATCTCTCATATAAATAGAACAACCATTATTCTCGGATTTAAATGAGTAGCCATCTCGTATTAAACGAGATCCAGATACAATGTTCATGCTCAAACTTGGCACTAAATAACAATTATTGAGGTTTAAAACTAACCCCGTGGGTAAATGTAGAGGTAGCGTGCCGATGATGATCACATCGACCTTGGAACCATTCCCGACGCGCATCGTCACCTCGTCCTTCGCCAGTCTCCGCTTATTCCGCAGCTCCTGCTTTGAGTTACAAATATGAGCAACGGCACCGGTATCAAATACCCAGGAGCTACTATGAGCACTGGTAAGGTACACATCAATTACATGTATATCACATATACCTTTAGTGTTGCCGGCCTTCTTGTCCGCTAAGTATTTGGGGCAGTTCCGCTTCCAGTGACCCTTCCCTTAGCAATAAAAGCACTCAGTCTCAGGCTTGGGTCCATTCTTTGACTTCTTCCCGGCAACTGGCTTACCGGGCGCGGCAACATCCTTGCCATCCTTCTTGAAGTTCTTCTTACCCTTGCCTTTCTTGAACTTGGTGGTTTTATTGACCATCAACACTTGATGTTCCTTTTTGATTTCTACCTCTGCTGACTTCAGCATTGAAAATACTTCAGGAATAGTTTTCACCATCCCTTGCATATTGTAGTTCATCACAAAGCTCTTGTAGCTCGGTGGGAGCGACTGAAGGATTCTGTCAATGACCGCCTCGTCCGGGAGGTTAATGTCCAGCTGGGACAGGCGGTTGTGCAACCCAGACATTTTGAGTATGTGCTCACTGACAGAACTATTTTCCTCCATCTTACAACTATAGAACTTGTCGGAGACTTCATATCTCTCGACCCGGGCGTGAGCTTGGAAAACCATTTTCAGCTCCTCGAACATCTCATATGCTCCGTGTTGGTCAAAACGCTTTCGGAGCCCCGGTTCTAAGCTGTAAAGCATGCCGCACTGAACAAGGGAGTAATCATCAGCACGTGACTGCCAAGCGTTCATAACGTCTTGGTTCTCTGGGATGGGTGCTTCACCTAGCGGTCCTTCTAGGACATATGCTTTCTTGGCAGCTATGAGGATGATCCTCAGGTTCCGGACATAGTCCGAATAGTTGCTGCCATCATCTTTCATCTTGGTTTTCTCTAGGAACGCGTTGAAGTTCATGTTGACATGAGCGTTGGCCATTTGATCTACAAGACATTTTGCAAAGGTTTTTTTAGACTAAGTTCATGATAATTAAGTTCATCTAATCAAATTGTTTAATGAACTCCCACTCAGATTTGACATCCCTCTAGTCATCTATGTGTTACATGATCCGAGTCGACTAGGCCGTGTCCGATCATCACGTGAGACGGACTAGTCATCATCAGTGAACATCTCCATGTTGATCGTATCTTCCATACGACTCATGTTCGACCTTTAGGTCTCTGTGTTCCGAGGCCATGTCTGTACATGCTAGGCTCGTCAAGTTAACCTAAGTGTTTTTGCATGTGTAAAACTTTCTTACACCCGTTGTATGTGAACATAGGAATCTATCACACCCGATCATCACATGGTGCTTCGAAACGACGAACTTTAGCAACGGTGCACAGTTAGAGGGAACACTTTCTTGAAATTATTATGAGGGATCATCTTATTTACTACCGTCGTTCTAAGTAAACAAGATGCAAAAACATGATAAACATCACATGCAATCAAATAGTAGTGACATGATATGGCCAATATCATATAGCTCCTTTGATCTCCACCTTCGGGGCTCCATGATCATCTTCGTCACCGGCATGACACCATGATCTCCATCATCATGATCTCCATCATCGTGTCTCCATGAAGTTGCTCGCCAACTATTACTTCTACTACTATAGCTAACGGTTTAGCAATAAAGTAAAGTAATTACATGGCGTTAAATCATTGACACGCAGGTCATACAATAATTAAGACAACTCCTATGGCTCCTGCCGGTTGTCATACTCATCGACATGCAAGTCGTGATTCCTATTACAAGAACATGATCTCATACATCACAATATATCATTCATCATTCATCACAACTTTTGGCCATATCACATCACAAAGCAATTGCTGCAAAAACAAGTTAGACGTCCTCTAATTGTTGTTGCATATTTTATGTGGCTGCAATAGGGTTCTAGCAAGAACGTTTTCTTACCTACGAAAAAGCCACAACGTGATTTGTCAACTTCTATTTACCCTTCATAAGGACCCTTTTCATCGAATCCGCTCCAACTAAAGTGGGAGGGACAGACACCCGCTAGCCACCTTATGCAACTAGTGCATGTCAGTCGGTGGAACCCGTCTCACGTAAGCGTACGTGTAAGGTCGGTCCGGGCCGCTTCATCCCACAATACCGCTAAAGCAAAATAAGACTAGTAGTGGCAAGAAAGTTGACAACATCTACGCCTACAACAAATTGTGTTCTACTCGTGCAAAGAGAACTACGCATAGACCTAGCTCATGATGCCACTGTTGGGGAACGTTGCATAAAATAAAATTTTTCCCACGTTCACCAAGATCAATCTATGAGTTCATCTAGCAACGAGAGAGGGGAGTGCATCTACATACCCTTGTAGATCGCGAGCGGAAGCATTCAAGAGTACGGGGTTGAGGGAGTTGTACTCGTCGTGATCCAAATCACCGGAGATCCTAGCGCCGAACGGACGGCACCTCCGTGTTCAACACACATACGATCAGCGTGACGTCTCCTTCTTCTTGATCCAGCAATGGGGAAGGAGAGGTTGATGAAGATCCAGCAGCACGACAGCGTGGTGGTGGATGCAGCAGGGTTCCGGCAGGGCTTCGCCAAGCGTTTGCGGGAGGAGGAGGTGTAGGAAGGGGAAAGGAAGGCGCCAGGTGTCAGGGTGCGGCTGCCCTCCCACCCCCTCTTCATATAGGGACCCCAGCGGGGGGGGGGGGGCTAGGAGATGGGATCTCCTAGGGGGGGGCGGCCAAGGGGGGAAACTTGCCCCCCAAGGCAAGTGGAGGCGCCCCCTCCCCTAGGGTTCCCAACCCTAGGCGTAGAGGGGGGCCCGGGAGGGCGCACCAGTCCACCAGGGGCTGGTTCCCCTCCCACTTCAGCCCATGGGGCCCTCCGGGATGGGTGGCCCCACCCGGTGGACCCCCGGGACCATTCCGGTTGTCCCGGTACAATACCGGTGATCCCCGAAACTTTCCCGATGGCCAAAACTCGACTTCCCATGTATAATTCTTTACCTCCGGACCATTCCGGAACTCCTCGTGACGTCCGGGATCTAATCTGGGACTCTGAACAACTTTCGGTTTGCTGCATACTCATATCTCAACAACCCTAGCGTCACCGAACCTTAAGTGTGTAGACCCTACGGGTTCGGGAGACACGTAGACATGACCGAGACGGCACTCCGGTCAATAACCAACAGCGGGATGTGGATACCCATGTTGGCTCCCACGTGCTCCTCGATGATCTCATCGGATGAACCACGATGTTGAGGATTCAAGCAACCCCGTATACAATTCCCTTTGTCAATCGGTATGTTACTTGCCCGAGATTCGATCGTCGGTATCCCAATACCTCGTTCAATCTCGTTACCGGCAAGTCACTTTACTCGTACCGTAATGCATGATCCCGTGACCAGACACTTGATCACTTTGAGCTCATTATGATGATGCATTACCGAGTGGGCCCAGAGATACCTCTCCGTCATACGGAGTGACAAATCCCAGTCTCGATCCGTGTCAACCCAACAGACACTTTCGGAGATGCCCGCAGTATACCTTTATAGTCACGCAGTTATGTTGTGATGTTTGATACACCCAAAGCACTCCTACGGTATCCGGGAGTTACACCATCTCATGGTCTAAGGAAAAGATACTTTACATTGGAAAAGCTCTAGCAAACGAACTACACGATCTTGTGCTATGCTTAGGATTGGGTCTTGTCCATCACATCATTCTCCTAATGATGTGATCCCGTTATCAATGACATCTAATGTCCATAGTCAGGAAACCATGACTATCTGTTGATCAACGAGCTAGTCAACTAGAGGCTCACTAGGGACATATTGTGGTCTATGTATTCACACGTGTATTACGATTTCCGGATAATACAATTATAGCATGAATAAAAGACAATTATCATGAACAAGGAAATATAATAATAATTCTTTTATTATTGCCTCTAGGGCATATTTCCAACAGTTTAGGTGTCGGTCATCAACACTCACAGTTTTGGCTGATTTTGGCCCGTTTCGTGGACTATCACTCATTTTTGGGGTCCCGAAGCGATATCCATGGTTGTCGAACCCCAAGGTGCGCTTACGTGTCGGTCATCATCACTCACAGTTTTGGCCGATTGGCCATTTCATGGACTATAACTCACTGTTTCGAGGTTCCGGAGTGATTTCCATGATTAACGAACCCCGGGGTGCTCCACGATTAATG
>NC_057804.1:1450204-1451574 GCF_018294505.1 Triticum aestivum
ATTATCACTCTTTTTTTGGGGTCCCGAAGCGATATCCATGTTTGTCGAACCCCAAGGTGCGCTTACGTGTCGGTCATCATCACTCACAGTTTTGGCCGATTCTGGCCATTTCATGGACTATAACTCTCCGTATTGTGGTCCCGGAGTGATTTCCATGATTAACGAACCCCGGGATGCGTTTACGTGTCAGTCATCAACACTCGCAGCTTTGTCCGATTATGGCCCGTTTCGTGGACTATTACTCATTGTTTTGGGGTCCCGAAGTGATTTCCACAATTAACGAACCCCGAGGTGTGTTTACGTATCGGTCATCAGCACTCATAGTTTTGGCCGATTCTGGCCTGTTTCATGGATTATTACTTACTATTTTGGGGTCCCGGAGTGTTTTTTACGATTAACGAACCCCGGGGTGCATTTACGTGTCGGTCATCAACACTCAGAGTTTTGGCTGAGTCTGGCCCGTTTTGTGGACTATCACTAACCGTTTTGGGGTCCTGAAGCGATAGCCATGGTTGTCGAACCCGAAGGTGCGCTTATGTGTTGGTCATCAACACTCACAGTTTTGGCCGATTCTGGCCTGTTTCATGGACTATTACTCACCATTTTGGGGTCCCAAAACAATTTCCATGGTTGCCGAACCCCAAGGCATGCTTACATGTTGGTCGTCAAGACTGACAGTTTGGGCCAATTCTGACCCGTTCGTGGACAATTACAACATTTTGGTGTCCCGAAGTGATTTCCACGATTGACGAACCCCGGGGTGCGTTTACGTGTCGGTCATCAACACTCGCGGCTTTTATCGATTGTGGCCCATTTCATGGACTATTACTCACCATTATCGGGTCCCAAAATGATTTCCATGGTTGTCGAACCGCAAGGTACGTTTACGTGTCCGCCATCAACATCATAGTTTTGGGGAATTCTGAACCGTTTTGTGGACTATTACTCACCGTTTTTGCGCCCCAAAGCGATTTCCATGGTTGTCGAACCCAAGGTGTGCTTATGTGTCGGTGATCAACAATCGCAGATTGGGCCAATTCTGGCCCGTTTCTTGGACTATTACTCACTATTTTAGGGTCCCGAAGTGATTTCCACGATTAACGGACCCTAGGGAGCGCTTACGTGTCGGTCATCAACAATCGCTGCTTTGGCCGATTTTGGACCGTTTCATGGACTATAACTCAATGTTTTGGGGTCCCAGAGTGATTTCCATGATTAACGAACCCCAGGGTGCATTTACGTGTCGGTCATCAGCACACACAATTTTGGCCGATTCTGGCCTGTTTCATGGACTATTACTCACTATTCTGGCGTCCCGGAGAGTTTTCCACGATTAACGAACTCCGGGGTGCGTTTACGTGTCAGTCATC
>NC_057804.1:1451584-1453001 GCF_018294505.1 Triticum aestivum
GTGTCGGTCATCAACACTCATAGTTTTGGCTGATTTTGGCCCGTTTCGTGGATTATCACTCTTTTTTTGGGGTCCCGAAGCGATATCCATGTTTGTCGAACCCCAAGGTGCGCTTACGTGTCGGTCATCATCACTCACAGTTTTGGCCGATTCTAGCCATTTCATGGACTATAACTCTCCGTATTGTGGTCCCGGAGTGATTTCCATGATTAACGAACCCCGGGATGCGTTTACGTGTCAGTCATCAACACTCGCAGCTTTGTCCGATTATGGCCCTTTTCGTGGACTATTACTCACTGTTTTGGGGTCCCGAAGTGATTTCCACAATTAACGAACCCCGAGGTGTGTTTACGTATCGGTCATCAGCACTCATAGTTTTGGCCGATTCTGGCCTGTTTCATGGATTATTACTTACTATTTTGGGGTCCCGGAGTGTTTTTTATGATTAACGAACCCCGGGGTGCGTTTACGTGTCGGTCATCAACACTCAGAGTTTTGGCTGAGTCTGGCCCGTTTTGTGGACTATCACTAACCGTTTTGGGGTCCTGAAGCGATAGCCATGGTTGTCGAACCCGAAGGTGCGCTTATGTGTTGGTCATCAACACTCACAGTTTTGGCCGATTCTGGCCTGTTTCATGGACTATTACTCACCATTTTGGGGTCCCAAAACGATTTCCATGGTTGCCGAACCCCAAGGCATGCTTACATGTTGGTCGTCAAGACTGACAGTTTGGGCCAATTCTGACCCGTTTCGTGGACAATTACAACATTTTGGTGTCCCGAAGTGATTTCCACGATTGACGAACCCCGGGGTGCGTTTACGTGTCGGTCATCAACACTCGCGGCTTTTATCGATTGTGGCCCATTTCATGGACTATTACTCACCATTATCGGGTCCCAAAATGATTTCCATGGTTGTCGAACCGCAAGGTACGTTTACGTGTCCGCCATCAACATCATAGTTGAATTCTGAACCGTTTTGTGGACTATTACTCACCGTTTTTGCGCCCCAAAGCGATTTCCATGGTTGTCGAACCCAAGGTGTGCTTATGTGTCGGTGATCAACAATCGCAGATTGGGCCAATTCTGGCCCGTTTCTTGGACTATTACTCACTATTTTAGGGTCCCGAAGTGATTTCCACGATTAACGGACCCTAGGGAGCGCTTACGTGTCGGTCATCAACAATCGCTGCTTTGGCCGATTTTGGACCGTTTCATGGACTATAACTCAATGTTTTGGGGTCCCAGAGTGATTTCCATGATTAACGAACCCCAGGGTGCATTTACGTGTCGGTCATCAGCACACACAATTTTGGCCGATTCTGGCCTGTTTCATGGACTATTACTCACTATTCTGGCGTCCCGGAGAGTTTTCCACGATTAACGAACTCCGGGGTGCGTTTACGTGTCAGTCATC
>NC_057804.1:1453011-1454354 GCF_018294505.1 Triticum aestivum
ATTATCACTCTTTTTTTGGGGTCCCGAAGCGATATCCATGTTTGTCGAACCCCAAGGTGCGCTTACGTGTCGGTCATCATCACTCACAGTTTTGGCCGATTCTGGCCATTTCATGGACTATAACTCTCCGTATTGTGGTCCCGGAGTGATTTCCATGATTAACGAACCCCGGGATGCGTTTACGTGTCAGTCATCAACACTCGCATCTTTGTCCGATTATGGCCCGTTTCGTGGACTATTACTCACTGTTTTGGGGTCCCGAAGTGATTTCCACAATTAACGAACCCCGAGGTGTGTTTACGTATCGGTCATCAGCACTCATAGTTTTGGCCGATTCTGGCCTGTTTCATGGATTATTACTTACTATTTTGGGGTCCCGGAGTGTTTTTTACGATTAACGAACCCTGGGGTGCGTTTACGTGTCGGTCATCAACACTCAGAGTTTTGGCTGAGTCTGGCCCGTTTTGTGGACTATCACTAACCGTTTTGGGGTCCTGAAGCGATAGCCATGGTTGTCGAACCCGAAGGTGCGCTTATGTGTTGGTCATCAACACTCACAGTTTTGGCCGATTCTGGCCTGTTTCATGGACTATTACTCACCATTTTGGGGTCCCAAAACGATTTCCATGGTTGCCGAACCCCAAGGCATGCTTACATGTTGGTCGTCAAGACTGACAGTTTGGGCCAATTCTGACCCGTTTCGTGGACAACTACAACATTTTGGTGTCCCGAAGTGATTTCCACGATTGACGAACCCCGGGGTGCGTTTACGTGTCGGTCATCAACACTCGCGGCTTTTATCGATTGTGGCCCATTTCAATGACTATTACTCACCATTATCGGGTCCCAAAATGATTTCCATGGTTGTCGAACCGCAAGGTGCGTTTACGTGTCCGCCATCAACATCATAGTTTTGGGGAATTCTGAACCGTTTTGTGGACTACTACTCACCCTTTTTGCGCCCCAAAGCGATTTCCATGGTTGTCGAACCAAAGGTGTGCTTATGTCGGTGATCAACAATCGCAGATTGGGCCAATTCTGGCCCGTTTCTTGGACTATTACTCACTATTTTAGGGTCCCGAAGTGATTTCCACGATTAACGGACCCTAGGGAGCGCTTACGTGTCGGTCATCAACAATCGCTGCTTTGGCTGATTTTGGACCGTTTCATGGACTATAACTCAATGTTTTGGGGTCCCAGAGTGATTTCCATGATTAACGAACCCCAGGGTGCATTTACGTGTCGGTCATCAGCACACACAATTTTGGCCGATTCTGGCCTGTTTCATGGACTATTACTCACTATTCTGGCGTCCCGGAGAGTTTTCCACGATTAACGAACTC
>NC_057804.1:1454364-1455425 GCF_018294505.1 Triticum aestivum
GAATTCTGAACCGTTTTGTGGACTATTACTCACCGTTTTTGCGCCCCAAAGCGATTTCCATGGTTGTCGAACCCAAGGTGTGCTTATGTGTCGGTGATCAACAATCGCAGATTGGGCCAATTCTGGCCCGTTTCTTGGACTATTACTCACTATTTTAGGGTCCCGAAGTGATTTCCACGATTAACGGACCCTAGGGAGCGCTTACGTGTCGGTCATCAACAATCGCTGCTTTGGCCGATTTTGGACCGTTTCATGGACTATAACTCAATGTTTTGGGGTCCCAGAGTGATTTCCATGATTAACGAACCCCAGGGTGCATTTACGTGTCGGTCATCAGCACACACAATTTTGGCCGATTCTGGCCTGTTTCATGGACTATTACTCACTATTCTGGCGTCCCGGAGAGTTTTCCACGATTAACGAACTCCGGGGTGCGTTTACGTGTCAGTCATCAGCACTCACAATTTTGGCCGATTTTGGCCTGTTTCATGGACTATTACTCACTGTTTTGGGGTCCCGGAGTGATTTCCACGATTAACGAACCCCGGGGTGCATTTACGTGTCAGTCATCAACACTCACAGTTTTGGCCGAGTCTGGCCCGTTTCTTGGACTATTACTCACTGTTTTGGGGTCCTGGTGTGATTTCCACTATTAACGAACTCCAGGGCGCGTTTTCGTGGCGATCATCAACACTCACAGTTTCGGCCGATTCTGGCCCATTTCATGGACTATTACTCACCGTTTCGGGGGTTCCGGAGTGATTTCCTCGATTAATGAACCCCGAGGTGCGTTTATGTGTCGGTCATCAACACTCATAGTTTTGGCCGATTCTGGCCCGTTTCGTGGACTATCACACATTGTTTTGGGGTCCCGAAGTGATATCCATGGTTGTAGAACACCCAGGTGCGCTTATTTGTCGGTCATCAACACTCATAGTTTTGGCCGATTCTGGCCCGTTTTGTGGACTATTACTCACTGATTTTGGGTCCCACAGTGATTTCCATGATTAACGAACCCTGGGTGCGTTTACGTGTCGGTCATCAACACTCACGGTTTTGGC
>NC_057804.1:1455435-1456145 GCF_018294505.1 Triticum aestivum
ATTATCACTCTTTTTTTGGGGTCCCGAAGCGATATCCATGTTTGTCGAACCCCAAGGTGCGCTT
The DNA here is from genome assembly GCF_018294505.1 of Triticum aestivum. Lineage (NCBI taxonomy): Eukaryota > Viridiplantae > Streptophyta > Magnoliopsida > Poales > Poaceae > Triticum > Triticum aestivum. The sequence goes on from NC_057804.1 coordinate 1,455,500, forward strand.
ACGTGTCGGTCATCATCACTCACAGTTTTGGCCGATTCTGGCCATTTCATGGACTATAACTCTCCGTATTGTGGTCCCGGAGTGATTTCCATGATTAACGAACCCCGGGATGCGTTTACGTGTCAGTCATCAACACTCGCATCTTTGTCCGATTATGGCCCGTTTCGTGGACTATTACTCACTGTTTTGGGGTCCCGAAGTGATTTCCACAATTAACGAACCCCGAGGTGTGTTTACGTATCGGTCATCAGCACTCATAGTTTTGGCCGATTCTGGCCTGTTTCATGGATTATTACTTACTATTTTGGGGTCCCGGAGTGTTTTTTACGATTAACGAACCCTGGGGTGCGTTTACGTGTCGGTCATCAACACTCAGAGTTTTGGCTGAGTCTGGCCCGTTTTGTGGACTATCACTAACCGTTTTGGGGTCCTGAAGCGATAGCCATGGTTGTCGAACCCGAAGGTGCGCTTATGTGTTGGTCATCAACACTCACAGTTTTGGCCGATTCTGGCCTGTTTCATGGACTATTACTCACCATTTTGGGGTCCCAAAACGATTTCCATGGTTGCCGAACCCCAAGGCATGCTTACATGTTGGTCGTCAAGACTGACAGTTTGGGCCAATTCTGACCCGTTTCGTGGACAA
>NC_057804.1:1456155-1456612 GCF_018294505.1 Triticum aestivum
CTGGCCCGTTTTGTGGACTATTACTCACTGATTTTGGGTCCCACAGTGATTTCCATGATTAACGAACCCTGGGTGCGTTTACGTGTCGGTCATCAACACTCACGGTTTTGGCCGATTCTGGCCCGTTTCATGGTCTATTACTCACTGTTTTGGGGTCCCGGAGTGATTTCCATGATTAATGAACCCTGAGGTGCGTTTACGTGTCGGTCATCAACACTCACAGTTTTGGCTGATTTTCGCCCGTTTCGTGGACTATCACTCATTTTTGGGGTCCCGAAGCGATATCCATGGTTGTCGAACCCCAAGGTGCGCTTACGTGTCGGTCATCATCACTCACAGTTTTGGCCGATTGGCCATTTCATGGACTATAACTCACTGTTTCGAGGTTCCTGAGTGATTTCCATGATTAACGAACCCCGGGGTGCTCCACGATTAATGAACCCAAGGGTGCGTTTAC
>NC_057804.1:1456824-1471070 GCF_018294505.1 Triticum aestivum
TGTCGGTCATCATCACTCACAGTTTTGGCCGATTCTGGCCATTTCGTGGACTATAACTCACTGTTTCGGGGTCCCGGAGTTATTTCCATGATTAACGAACCCCGGGGTGCTCAATGATTAATGAACCCAGGGGTGCGTTTACGTGTCGGTCATCAACACTCACAGTTTTGGCGGAGTCTGGCCCGTTTCGTGGACTATTACTCATTGTTTTGGAGTCCCGGGGAGATTTCCACGATTAACGAACCCCCGGGTGCGTTTATGTGTCGGAAATCAACACTCACAGTTTTTGCCAATTCTGGTCCCTTTCATGGACTATTACTCACCGTTTTGGGGGTCCCGGAGTGATTTCCTCTATTAATTAACCCCGGGGTGCGTTTACGTGGCAGTCATCAACACTCATAGTTTTGGCTAATTCTGGCCTGTTTCGCGGACTATCACTCACCGTTTTGGGGTCCCGAAGTGATATCCATGGTTGTAGAACCCCGAGGTGCGCTTACGTGTCGGTCATCAACACTCACCGTTTTGGCTGATTTTGGCCCGTTTCATGGACTATCACCCTTTTTTGGGGTCCCGAAGCGATATCCATGTTTTTCAAACCCCAAGGTGCGCTTATGTGTCGGTCATCATCACTGATAGTTTTGGCTGATTCTGGCCCGTTTCATGGACTATAACTCTCCGTATTGTGGTCCCGGAGTGATTTCCATGATTAACGAACCCCGGGATGCGTTTACGTGTCAGTCATAAACACTCGCAGCTTTGTCCGATTCTGGCCCATTTCGTGGACTATTACTCACTGTTTTGGGGTCCCGGAGTGATTTCCACAATTAACGAGCCCTGAGGTGTGTTTACGTGTCGGTCATCAGTACTCATAGTTTTGGCCGATTCTGGCCTGTTTCATGGAGTACTCATTATTTTGGGGTCCCGGAGTGTTTTTTACGATTAACGAACCCCGGGGTGCGTTTACGTGTCGGTCATCAACACTCACAGTTTTGGCTGAGTCTGGCCCGTTTCATGGACTACCACTAACCGTTTTGGGGTCCTGAAGCGATAGCCATGGTTGTCGAACCCCAAGGTGCGCTTACATGTCGGTCATCAACACTCACAGTTTTGGCTGATTCTGGCCTGTTTCGTGGACTATTACTCACCATTTGGGGTCCCAAAGCGATTTCCATGGTTGTCGAACCCGAAGGCGTGCTTACATGTTGGTCGTCAAGACTGACAGTTTTGGCCAATTCTAACCCGTTTCGTTGACAATTACTACATTTTGGGGCCCCGAAATGATTTCCACGATTGACGAACCCCGGGGTGCGTTTACGTGTCGGTCATCAACACTCGCGGTTTTTATCGATTCAGGCCCATTTCATGGAATATTACTCGCCATTTTCGGGTCCCAAAATGAATTCCATGGTTGTCGAACCGCAAGGTGCGTTTACGTGTCCGCCATCAACACTCATAGTTTTGGGCAATTCTGAACCGTTTCGTGGACTATTACTCACCGATTTTGCGCCCCAAAGCGATTTCCATGGTTGTCGACCCCAAGGTGTGCTTATGTGTCGGTCATCAACAATCGTAGCTTGGGCCGATTCTGGCCCGTTTCTTGGACTATTACTCACTATTTTGGGGTCCCAAAGTGATTTCCACGATTAACGGACCCTAGGGAGCGCTTACGTGTCGGTCATCAACACTCGCAGCTTTTGCAAATTTTGGCCCGTTTCGTGGACTATAACTCAATGTTTTGGGGTCCCAGATTGATTTCCATGATTAACGAACCCCGGGGTGCGTTTACGTGTCGGTCATTAGCACTCACAATTTTGGCCGATTCTGGCCTGTTTCATGGACTATTACTTACTATTTTGGCATCCTGGAGTGTTTTCCATGATTAACGAACCCCGGGGTGCATTTACGTGTCAGTCATCAGCACTCACAGTTTTGGCCGATTTTGGCCTGTTTCATGGACTATTACTCACTATTTTGGGGTCCTGGAGTGATTTCCACGATTAACGAACCTCGGGGTGCTCCACGATTAATGAACCCCGGGGTGCGTTTACGTGTCGGTCTTCAACACTCATAGTTATGGCCGAGTCTGTCCCGTTTCTTGGACTATTACTCACAGTTTTGGGGTCCTGGAGTGATTTCCACTATTAACGAACCCAGGGCGCGTTTACGTGTCGATCATCAAATCTCACAGTTTCGGCCGATTCTGGCCCATTTCATGGACTATTACTCACCGTTTCGGGGTTCCCGGAGTGATTTCCTCGATTAATGAACCCCGAAGTGCGTTTACTTGTCAGTCATCAACACTCATAGTTTTGGCCGATTCTGGCCCGTTTCATGGACTATCACACATTGTTTTGGGGTCCCGTAGTGATATCCATGGTTGTAGGACAGAAAGGTGCGCTTATTTGTCGGTCATCAACACTCATAGTTTTGGCCGATTCTGGCCCGTTTTGTGGACTATTACTCACTGTTTTTGGGTCTCACAGTGATTTCCACGATTAACGAACCATGGGTGCGTTTACGTGTCGGTCATCAACACTCACAGTTTTGGCCGATTCTGGCCCGTTTCGTGGTCTATTACTCATTGTTTTGGGGTCCCGGTGTGATTTCCACGATTAATGAACCCCGGGGTGCATTTACGTGTCGGTCATCAACACTCACAGTTTTGGCTGATTTTGGCCCGTTTCGTGGACTATCACTCATTTTTTGGGTTCCCGAAGCGATATCCATGGTTGTCGAACCCCAATGTACGCTTATGTGTCAGTCATCATCACTCACAGTTTTGGCCGATTCTGGCCATTTCATGGACTATAGCTCACTGTTTCGGGGTCCCGGAGTGATTTCCACGATTAACGAACCCCGGGGTGCACCACGATTAACGAACCCCGGGGTGTGTTTACGTGTCGGTCATCAACACTCATAGTTTTGGTGGAGTCTGGCCCATTTCGTGGACTATTACTCACTGTTTTGGGGTCCCGGGGTGATTTCCACGATTAACGAACCCCGGGGTGCGTTTAAGTGTCGGTCATCAACACTCACAGTTTTGGCTGATTTTGGCCCATTTCATGGACTATCACTCATTGTTTTGGGGTCCCGGAGTGATTTCCACAATTAATGAACCCCGGGGTGCGTTTATGTGTCGGTCATCAACACTCACAGTGTCACACCCTAGCTAGTCATGCATTAGAGTGTTGCATCATGTTTACTCTTTCATCAGAAACTTGAAATGGGGATGACAGAACCCCCAGTCCCCTCTGAAACCAACTAGGGTTACTAAAATAATTTTTCAATGAACCTGAAATGCCCTTCTAAAATGCCCATCATTTTTGCCTTGGTTCAGAACCTCTGCCAAAAGTGGTGCACATTTTCCTAGGCCATCCTAGGGTTTTTGAATTAAATCATAAATATTTGGATTTGGGCATTTAAAATAATATAAAGTATTTAAATGCTCAAATATCTCCAAACTAAAATGTTTCATGTTGGAAATAATCCAACTATGGGCCAGGAATAGTTTGGTGATTTTTGAAGTTGCCTAGGTATTTTATTAAATTCAACAAAGTTGCAGATATATTAAATAAAAAACAGAAACAGAAAAAAGGGGGAAACTTACCTGTCGCCCACAAGCCAGCCCACCTGGCCGGCCCAGCCCGGCCACCGCTCCAGCGAGCTGCTTGGCTTGCCAGGCAGGCAGCCAAGGTGCTCGGCGGCGGCACCGCAGCTCGCCACGCAGCTGCTCGCCGCCTCGCCGCCTCCCTCGCCCGGCTAACGCCGTGAACCGGCCTCCCTCTCTCCCCCGAACCCCCCAGACACCCCCTCTCCTCTCCAGCTCCTCCCCCTCGCACGCCCCAGCCATGGCCGACGCCATCGCCGCCACCCCCTCGCCGTAGCCACGCCCTCCGTCCACCCCACGCCGTGCCACCGTGTCCAGGAGCTTCGCCGCCGTCCACTTCATCGAGCTAGCCGAGCCCCGTGTGCTCGAGCGGCCCGAGACCACCGCACCGACCTCGCCCGAGCTCGCCGTCGCCGGAGATCCCTTTCAACGCCGTCGCTGCCTCAGCTCGTCCCCGACCCCGCCGGTGGCCTCTACGGGAGCGCTGTGAGCCTAGCTACTCCTCCGACCCTCTCTCTCTCATTCCCGAGCCGTGTAGCCACCGCACGAGGATCACACGCCCGCGCCGTCGCGGACCTCGTCGCCGACGTGCCTCCGGCCACACTCCGGCCACAAGATGGTGTCCATCTTGCTCACCGAGTCCCACAGCACCTAGCTAGCCACTCCACGAGCCTCACCGACCCCTCTAGCGCCAAGTTCATCCTCGACCGAACCCCGGTGGCCGCCAAAGTCGTCGCCGGCGCCAACTCCGACCACCCCGACCCCAACGGACTCCGCCAAGAGCTGCGGTTTGTCCTCAGCTCCACTCCGGTGGTCTCCGCGGTCCATTTGGTGGCCGAAATGGCCAAAACCACTCCCGCCGCCGCGTCGGGCTCGCCGGCGGCTAAACGCCGGCAGCCGACTTTGACTTTGACCACGGGTGGGCCCTGGTTGACTCTCCTGAGTCAATGACAGGTGGGGCCCAGCCCTGCTAATTATACAGGATTAGTTTTAATTAAATCTTAATTAAATTAATCACCCTGACATGCGGGACCCACTGTCAGGTTTGACCCAGACCTGTTACGTTGACCTGCTGACGTCACGCTGATGTCAGGCTGACGCAGTAATTGATTTTCTGGATTTAAATTAAATCAGGAAATTCCAGAAAATTATTTAAACTTCAAAAATTCATAACTTTTATTCTGTAACTCCAAATTGGACAAATTATATATGAAAAATGATCAGAAAAATCCAATCTATCCATCTGTACTATTTTCATGCATGATCAAACAAGTTAAATTGATGTTTTAAGCAGAACAAGGAAAAGCACTTTAAAAGACCATATTTGAATTTGAAATTTGAATCCTTGATTCAAATTTGTTCAAACCCCTCTGATTCTAGTTGCATTAGCCCAACACACTCATATTGCCATGATTCATGCATGCATCATATTGTTGCACATTGTTTGGTGATGCTTGTGTATCGATGTCCTTTGCGACAGGTTCTGCCACCGAGGAGTACCGTGATTACCCTAACGAAGAACCATATCAGTGCATCGAACCATCAGGCAAGCAACCAACCATTTGATCATATCGATACAATCCCATGTTCTCGCTCCTGCTCTCTTTTACTGCATTAAGACAACGCGATTCAAACTGCTGTGTGCTACGGTAGTTGAACCCATTTCCTCTGCATGACCTGTCATTGCCACAGTAACTAGATGAAACCCACTAGCATGTGTAGGAGTTGATTGAGCCCTATGTATGTGTTGTTCCTACCTTGCTATGCCTGCTACGCTTAGAGTCGTGTCAGGTCTGGTTCATCTGGGTGATGGGCTAGAGTGAAATGATTATGTCGGTAATGAGAGTGGTGTGGTGAACACGATTTGGTAAAGGTATCGATGAGAGGCCATGTAGGAGTACATGGTGGGTTGTTTCATTGAAGCCGACCTTAAGCACTGAGATCTGTATGTGTGATTTAAGAATCAGCTACTACCATGCATTGGGCCCGAAACCAATGGACCCTCTCGACTTCTTATTCACCCTAGTTCTCCGTCCAGGAGTTGCAAGTAGTTTCTGGTGTTTGTAGCCTACTGGAGGCCGTGGACAGCGCTGACCGTAGGGGTGGGCTGTGATGCGGTAGGTACGTGGCACGGTGTACCGAATACCCGTTAGGTATCTCGGGAACCCTGTTCACATCGTTGGGGGCCGTATGGGAAACCTCGGCCGGACTCCCTGCGGATGGAACCTGAATAGGCGATAAACCTGGACTGGAAGCTTAGGTGATTAGGTAGGTCGTGGCCGACACCCACGTTGGGCTTCCGCTTGAAGGTTGCCGAGTACATGTCGTGTAGACGACGGTAAGTGGTGAGAGCGTGTATGAAGAAGTACCCCCTGCAGGGTTAACAGGATCTATTCGAATAGCCGCGTCCGCGGTAAAGGACTACTTGGTTGCCTATACAGTTCATAGACAAGTAAATGGAAACTGTTAAAAGCCTCAAGATAAGTGTGAGTGCCGAGGATGGCTCTTCCGTAGGAAGACGGAGGTGGATCCTCGGTAGTGTATTGAAGTGGTGAATAGTGGACTCGTGTGCGCAAAACTATTTCAAAAGGAGTATCGTAGGATAGTCTAGCCAAGAGTCAAAGCTGGCTTGCTGCAATAACTCCACCAACCCTTTTTGATACTATGCATGTATGTAGGGTCTGATGTAAGTCTTGCTGAGTACCTTTGTACTCATGTTGCTATAATCTACATTTTTACAGAAGACGCTGCAACCCCTTCTGATGGGTTCTATGTAGACGTTGACATCAACGAGTAGGCTAAAGACCCAGGTGGTGACCCTGAGCTTGTGAAGGACCACATAGTATAGTTAGGCTTCCAAGCCTCTTTTATTTTACTAGTTGTCTGTACTCAGACAAGTTACTTCCGCTGTTGGCTTGTATGACTGTATGACTTGTATGTTGGGTCGTGAGACCCGTACCTGTGTGTATGATATGTATGGCTCCCTGAGCCTTAAATAAAGTACTTGTGTCATAGAGTCATGTTGTGATGCTTCGTTGTATTTGCACATATCGAGCATATTGTGTGTATGATTGAAATGCTTGGTATGTGTGGGATCTGACTATCTAGTTGTTTATCTTTAGTAGCCTCTTTTACCGGGAAATGTCTCCTAGTGTTACCGCTGAGCCATGGTAGCTTGCTACTGCTCTGGAACACTTAGGCTGGCCGGCATGTGTCCTTCTTCGTTCCTGTGTCTGTCCCTTCGGGGAAATGTCACGCTTTGAGTACCGGAGTCCTGTTAGCCCGCTACAGCCCGGTTTACCGGAGTCCTGCTAGCCCAGTGCTACAGCCCGGACCCACTTGCTGATGACCGACACGTTCGAAGCTGGGTCATGGATGCCTGTCCCTGTAAGTCTGTGCCACTTTGGGTTTACAACTAGTCATGTCAGCCTGGGCTCTTTATCATATGGATGCTAGCGACACTATCATATACGTGAGCCAAAAGGCGCAAACGGTCCCGGGCAAAGGTAAGGCGACACCCGTGGGAATACCGTGCGTGAGGCCGCAAAGTGATATGAAGTGTTACCGGCTAGATCGATGTGACATCGAGTCGGGGTCCTGACAGCGTTGAATTAAATCAGGAAATTCCAGAATATTAATTAAACTTCAAAAATTCATAACTTTTATTCTGTAACTCCAAATTGGACAAATTATATATGAAAAATGATCAGAAAAATCCAATCTATCCATCTGTACCATTTCCATGCATGATCAAACAAGTTAAGTTGATGTTTTAATCAGAACAAGAAAAGGCACTTTAAAAGGCCATATTTGAATTTGAAATTTGAATCCTTGATTCAAATTTGTTCAAACCCTTCTGGTTTTAGTTGCATTAGCCCAACACACTCATATTGCCATGTTTCATGCATGCATCATATTGTTGCATATTGTTTGGTGATGTTTGTGTATCGATGTCCTTTGCGACAGGATCTGTCCCCGAGGAGTACCGTGATTACCCTAACGAAGAACCGTATCCGTGCAACGAACCATCAGGCAAGCAACCAACCATCTGATCATATCGATACAATCCCATGTTCTCGCTCCTGCTCTCTTTTACTGCATTAAGACAACGCGATTCAAACTGCTGTGTGTTACGGTAGTTGAACCCATTTCCTCTGCATGACCTGTCATTGCCACAGTAACTAGATGAAACCCACTAGCATGTGTAGGAGTTGATTGAGCCATATGTATGTGTTGTTCCTACCTTGCTATGCCTGCTATGCTTAGAGTTGTGTCAGGTCTGGTTCATCTGGGTGATGGGCTAGAGTGAAATGATTATGTCGGTAATGAGAGTGGTGTGATGAACACGATTTGGTAAAGGTATCGATGAGAGGCCATGTAGGAGTACATGGTGGGTTGTTTCATTGAAGCCGACCTTAAGCACTGAGATCTGTATGTGTGATTTAAGAATCAGCTACTACCATGCATTGGGCCCGAAACCAATGGACCCTCTCGACTTCTTATTCACCCTAGTTCTCCGTCCAGGAGTTGCAAGTAGTTTCTGGTGTTTGTAGCCTACTGGAGGCCGTGGACAGCGCTGACCGTAGGGGTGGGCTGTGATGCGGTAGGTACGTGGCATGGTGTACCGAATACCCGTTAGGTATCTCGGGAACCCTGTTCACATCGTTCGGGGCCGTATGGGAAACCTCGGCCGGACTCCCTGCGGATGGAACCCGAATAGGCGATAAACCTGGACTGGAGGCTTAGGTGATTAGGTAGGTCGTGGCCGACACCCACGTTGGGCTTCCGCTTGAAGGTTGCCGAGTACATGTCGTGTAAGCGACGGTAAGTGGTGAGAGCGTGTATGAAGAAGTACACCCCTGCAGGGTTAACATGATCTATTCGAATAGCCGCGTCCGCGGTAAAGGACTACTTGGTTGCCTATACAGTTCATAGACAAGTAAATGGAAACTGTTAAAAGCCTCAAGATAAGTGTGAGTGCCGAGGATGGCTCTTCCGTAGGAAGACGGAGGTGGATCCTCGGTAGTGTATTAAAGTGGTGAGTAGTGGACTCGTGTGCGCAAAATCATTTCAGTTGGAGTATCGTAGGATAGCCTAGCCAAGAGTCAAAGCTGGCTTGCTGCAATAACTCCACCAACCCTTCTTGATACTATGCATGTATGTAGGATCTGATGTAAGTCTTGCTGAGTACCTTTGTACTCATGTTGCTATAATCTACATTTTTACAGAAGACGCTGCAACCCCTTCTGATGGGTTCTATGTAGACGTTGACATCAACGAGTAGGCTAAAGACCCAGGTGGTGACCCTGAGCTTGTGGAGGACCACGTAGTATAGTTAGGCTTTCCAAGCCTCTTTTATTTTACTAGTTGTCTGTACTCAGACAAGTTACTTCCGCTGCTGGTTTGTATGACTGTATGACTTGTATGTGGGGTCGTGAGACCCGTACCTTTGTGTATGTTATGTATGGCTCCCTGAGCCTTAAATAAAATACTTGTGTCATAGAGTCATGTTGTGATGCTTCGTTGTATTTGCACATATCGAGCACATTGTGTGTATGATTGAAATGCTTGGTATGTGTGGGATCTGACTATCTAGTTGTTTATCTTTAGTAGCCTCTCTTACCGGGAAATGTCTCCTAGTGTTACCGCTGAGCCATGGTAGCTTGCTACTGCTCTGGAACACTTAGGCTGGCCGGCATGTGTCCTTCTTCGTTCCTGTGTCTGTCCCTTCGGGGAAATGTCACGCTTTGAGTACCGGAGTCCTGGTAGCCCGCTACAGCCCGGTTTACCGGAGTCCTGCTAGCCCAGTGCTACAGCCCGGACCCACTTGCTGATGACCGACACGTTCGAAGCTGGGTCATGGATGCCTGTCCCTGTAAGTCTGTGCCACTTTGGGTTTACGACTAGTCATGTCAGCCCGGGCTCTTTATCATATGGATGCTAGCGACACTATCATATACGTGAGCCAAAAGGCGCAAACGGTCCCGGGAAAAGGTAAGACGACACCCGTGGGGATACCGTGCGTGAGGCCGCAAAGTGATATGAGGTGTTACCAGCTAGATCGATGTGACATCGAGTCGGGGTCCTGACAGCATTGGTATCAGAGCCGGACTGCCTGTAGGTTCTCCAAGCCAAACTGGTCGATGTTGAGTCTAGAAATTCTTTAGTTATATGTAGGGGAATTGTTTGTGGGTTGGAACGTAAGGCTCTTTTTACTCCTTATACCTTATGACTTTCTGATCTGAGTCAGTCCATTCTTCCACCGGGGGTTAAGGAATTAGGATCTATTCTCTCTATCAGGATCACGTGTTGCTAATCAGTAGTACCTTATAGGTTTGATGGATACAAGCCTAGTTCAGATCTACTACCACATTATGTTGTTAGAATGGTTTCAGAACTTTGAGGTGATGATGTTGAGTGTGTACGAAATCCTTTGTCAAATGTCTCAAATCCTTCTTGAGCATTTACAGCTGTTATGCTGCCGAAATTTTGCTAGAAATTCTAATGCCTTTGCATTATGATTGTGCTTTCAGATGGCCACTCGCGACCTCAATCAAGTGGTTCGCCTGACTCGATGTCTAGATGTACCCGGCCATACTGCTAAGTTGGTCAGGGTAATGACTGAGGCTGGATACCGCTGGTATCCCGAGTACACGGTCGAAGAGCAATTCCGAGATTTTAATCAAAGCCAGTATCTCTGCACTGTCAGGATATTTCCATCTTATCCTGGATCCACCGAGCCTCTTCACTGTTCCTATGGACTCGGGGTTACTATTGAGATGGCTGTGCAGGACGCCGCCTACTCTATGATGACCATTATGCGAGTTAGATCTGGGTTATTTCGGGACTCTGATTTCCGGTATATGCCAGGATCACTTCCGGGAGCACAAGGGTATCTCCAGGCTATCTATGCTGACCCCACTCAGGAGGATTCACGGACTCGCACCACTGCTGAGATGCTCGAGGATAAGGACCGTGAAAATCGGGCCTTAAGGTTAGAGCTCTTCAATACCCGTGCTGACCACTGGGCCACGTTAACTCGGTTCGCACCGGCGGTGCAAGCTGGATATTCAGATATGCGCGATCTCTATCCTGTGAGATCTGCTCTGCCGGACGTGATGGTTTGGCGTGATGTAGGAGGCATCACCCCACCCCGCGGCCCCCGTAGGCCACCGTTTGTTGGTCCAAGGCCTCATCCTAGCCCCTATGGTCCACAAGCTCCGCGAGACCGTCTGTTTCCGGATGATCATGTTGAACTTCCAGGCTATGGAGGTGACTTCTACGAGGACTACTACGGATCGGTCTGAGTTAGTGGTAGTATCACTAGTTCGCACTAGCTGTGTCGTCTATCGTCCCGCGTGACTCGTGGGATATGACTTAGCTTGTACTCTTCCGGAGGTGTAGAAAAGTAATGTATAGGAGTTTGGAATGCCTCCGATGAGATGTAATCCTTTTTCACCGTAATAGTACTTTGTTTGGTCTTGTACTAAACCCTGTATGGTGTGTATGATGATGGAATAAAAGAAGCAGTTTCTGTATCTACCATGTCATACGGATGATCATCTTGCATTCCGACTTATTCCCTACATTATGTATCCTATGTCGGAATTTTACCATCCTGACTAAATCATTGTCTTGGTTACCTAGGATGGTCAACACGCGCGCTAACCCTGCTTCCCAAGAGCAGGCCGAAGGCAGTGAAGCCAGGGATGCAAATCTGCCTCATCCCCCTTCACTAGCCGAGGTTATGATGGAAGCTGAGAGAAACAAGCGGGAGACCAACCATTTGTTGGAGCGTATTGAACAGAATACAGCACACCATCAGAGGGCTAACGTGGTGTCACTCAGTGATTTTATCAAATTGCATCCACCCACGTTCCACCACTCCGTCGAGCCTCTCGACGCTGATGATTGGCTTCGCAGTATCTCTCACAAGCTGCGTTCCGCGCTAGTAGCTGAGGTTGACAAGGTCACCTTTGCTGCATATCATCTTGAAGGCCCCGCCAGTCTATGGTGGGAAAATTATGGAGCTATGCGGCCAGCGGGCCATGTCACTACTTGGGCTGAGTTCAGCGAGGCTTTCCGTGAACATCACATTCCGGAGGGTCTCATGGACCGTAAACGTGAAGAATTTTGCAGTTTCACGCAAGGCCGACTTTCTGTGGATGCCTATAGCAGGGAGTTTGGTAATCTCGCCCGATATGCAACTGAGGTAGTGTCTACTGACGCCAAGAAGCAAGCAAGGTTCCGTAAGGGCCTTAGTCCTGAGCTTCGCCGTGACCTCCGTCTGCATGAGTGCACATCTTTTCAGAAACTTGTCAACAAAGCCATCAGTGCTGAAACTGGTCAGACTGACTATGACGCAACACGCAAGCATGGCCGTGATATGGGTTCCTCATCCGGTGCTGGTCCTCAGAAGCGCCGCGTGTGGGTGCCCAACACCGCCCTGCCACCCAGGTTCACACCGAGGCCATCTTTCCAGGCGCCTCGCCCCGTTCAACAGTCTGCTCCAGCCAGGCCCTATGGGGGTCCAACCAATAATGCTCCTCCACGTACCAATTCCGTGACTTGTTTCAAATGTGGGGAATCTGGTCACTATATGCGTGAGTGCCCCCAGACCAACCCCAATCAATCTGCTAAAGCTGTTGGCCGTGGCAAGCCGACAGGAAAAATATTCCACGCCAAGCCGGTCACCGCTTCACGTGGCCATGTCAACTGTATCTCTGCCGAAGAAGCTCAAGAGGATCCCAACGTCGTTCTCGGTACGCTTCTTGTTAATTGCCACCCGGCATCTGTTCTTTTCGATACAGGAGCCTCTCATTCTTTTATATCTGAAAACTATGCTCGCTTGCATAACGTCGCATTCGGTGATATGCCAACCTCTATGGTAATTCAAACTCCGGGATCCAAATGGCAAACTTCTAGAGTAAGCCATGGAAATGAAATCCAAGTCGACAGACTTGTTTTCCTCGCGTCTTTGATAGCCCTTAAATCTTCAGATATTAATATCATTCTGGGTATGGACTGGATGTCAGCTCATCATGCCCAAATTGATTGCTTCTCTAGGACTGTTCAACTCACCCATCCTTCGGGGAAGATAGTCAATGTCTTGACCCGAATAGCCAAGCGACAATTATATTCTCTTAACGCCAGCCCTTTGCCAGACCTTGAGGACGTGCCGGTAGTCTGTGACTTCCCGGATGTCTTTCCAGAGGAATTGCCAGGTGTTCCACCTGACAGGGATGTTGAGTTCGTAATAGACCTCATCCCCGGAACCGTTCCGATTGCTAGAAGACCCTATAAGATGGCACCCCTAGAACTAGTCGAGCTTAAGAAACAACTCGATGAATCCTTGAAAAAGGGTTTCATTCGCCCTAGTTCATCTCCGTGGGCTTGCCCCGTCCTATTCGTTAAGAAGAAGGATGGTACGGACCGGATGGTTGTAGATTACCGACCTGTCAATTTGGTCACAATCAAGAACAAATACCCGCTTCCCAGGATCAACGACCTGTATGATCAGCTCGCTGGATCCTCAGTCTTCTCCAAGATGGATTTGAGGTTGGGCTACCATCAAATCAAAATCAGAAACGGGGATATTCCTAAAATGGCCTTTGTTACTCGTTATGGCCAATACGAGTACACCGTCATGTCCTTCGGTTTAACCAACGCTCCAGCCACCTTTTCTCGGTTAATGAACTCAATCTTCATGGAGTATTTGGATAAATTCGTCGTAGTTTATCTCGATGATATACTCATCTACTCCAAGAACGAGGAAGAACATGCCGAACATTTAAGGCTAGTGTTGAAGAAACTTCGAGAGCATCGCGTTTATGCCAAATTTTCAAAATGTGAATTCTGGTTGTCAGAAGTGACCTATCTGGGTCATGTAATATCTGGTAAAGGTATTGCTGTTAACCCTGAGCGAGTTCAAGCCGTCCTTAATTGGACTCCACCTGAATCTGTCAAGCAAGTTCGGAGTTTTCTGGGCTTAGCGAGCTATTGCCGTCGCTTTGTCGAGAACTTTTCCAAAGTTGCTAAACCTCTAACCGAACTCCTCAAGAAAGATAAGAAGTTCGAATGGACTCCACAATGTGAGCACAGCTTTCAGGAACTGAAAAGACGCCTGACCTCTGCTCCCATGCTGGTACCGCCAGACTTCTCCAAGGACTTCGTTATCTACTGCGACGCCTCGCGACAAGGACTAGGTTGCATTCTCATGCAAGATCGACACGTAATTGCTTACGCTTCACGGCAATTGCACCCACATGAGGAGAATTATCCTACTCATGATCTAGAGCTTGCAGCCATAGTCTATGCACTTAAGACCTGGCGACATTACCTCCTCGGTAATCATTGCGAAATATTCACTGATCACCAAAGTCTGAAGTACATTTTCACCCAACCGGATTTGAATCTCAGGCAGAGACGTTGGGTTGAATTGATCACAGACTTCGACTTAGGAATAACCTACACCCCAGGGAAAGCCAACGTCATGGCTGATGCGCTAAGTCGTAAATCTTATTGTAACAACCTGATGTTACAACAAAGTCAACCGTTTCTCCATGAGGAATTTCGGAAACTTAACCTTCACATTGTACCTCAAGGTTTTCTTTCCACCTTGGTGGCAAAACCTACCCTT